>NC_090894.1:7660391-7700391 GCF_036669925.1 Montipora capricornis
ATAACTTGGCTTCGACCTCCTGTGATCTCCAATGGACCATAAATAAAGCTTTTGTTAATTTGATGAATGATCGGCACAAAATTGGCCAACTTACGTCCATTGGCAAATTAATTATATTGAGGCAAGATATTTTCGTATGTTACTCTCTAGAAAGATACTTGACAGAACCTAGAAACTTAGAAACCTTGGAGTCCAAAGAGCAGTTGAAATTAGACACAGTTAAATGCAACTCGATTGGACCAAGGACCGTTCATTAGCTTAGCCGCACTTCAGCAGTATCGAAGTAGAGAAATATGTTTTTGCTGTGTCATGTTTTGTTCCTTTTGTTTCAGAAATTAAGGAAAATGGAGGCCATGGTATTGAAAAAAAAGAACAAAAAAACAAAAGATTTGTACGAAGTGCCATTATTTCCAAAAGTTATTTTTACTTTTCCTGTACTGACGACGAGTGTTGGTAAGCCTCATCGTGTCGCAATCCCTAAGTCCGTATCTTATATACACCTTTCTTAGTTGATTTTATTTCTTTGTTCGACTTAATGCGGTATTGCTAAAGAAGAAAAATTTCACTGAAAGCTGAAAGACAAACCATCCGTTTTGGTTCTAAGAGGCGATAGGCTTTTATTCACATTTTTTTTTCGTTTCGAGCTATGATTCACTCTTGTGGATGTCACATCGTTGACACCTTTTTCTATTTTCAAGTACACAGTGCTTTTTGTTTTTGCGGGAAAAAAATCATCCAGACGAATCAATATCATTACTTCATTTTGGATTTTACATCTAGTTGATTTTGGAAAAGATTGAGAGACATCGCCTAATACTGTTAGGGTGTGTTTTTTTTTGTTTCAACAAATAGTTCCACAACAGGAATTTTTCAAGAGAATCTACTGGTTGTGCTTTCTATTTGGTCAGGGGTGACCTAGGGAGTAGAAGTTAACGAGTTATCGAAATAGGACATTTATGCCTCATGCTCCATACAGTCTGACTGATATTGTTGGCAAGGTATTGCTTTGGGCGAGCTCCGTTTGCTGGAACACAGATAATACCAAGCCCTGATGGGCTAGGCCGTTTATTGAAAATCAGCATGGTAACCTAGGAAATACCCAAATATAGAAGACATGATCTCAGCAAAGGTGAGGAGGGGACACACGCCATCAACAAGAAAGTAAAAAATAGGGAGGGTGGGGAGGGAAAATTGATTTGACTCTGTAGAATCAGCTCCGCCTAGCTTGAACAAATGGTGAATGATCTCCAGAAAATCCCGGATGACAGAAATGCCCAAACTGCAACATGGGAAATAACTAACTAAGCATGTCACACTCATCATAAATCCATTTATTTCCTCTGGGCAATAAATTTCCTTTTCGAAATATCAAATATGCAGCTTGAGAGTGAGGCAGTGAGAACAAAAACAATAGAAACACGATGGAGTGAATGTGAAGAATATTTGCACATCATCCACTTTCCTTAATTTGTCTTTGTCCTCTTAACCTCTCTTTCAAGCTGCATTTTAATACATCGAAAAAGGCCTGACAATCACGGAAGTTGTTCTATCCCAAAAGATAACTTGTCAACACGAAACGCTGGAGGCACAAGTCGCCTGCAATCCCATATAACTTACTGACTAACTTCGTCCTGTTCGTGTTTCGAAACACATAAAGCCTCGGTCAAAGTGCGCCATTGGCTTCTGTCGGGTGCTCGTCGTTCCAGGTGACCCCATGTCCAGCTGTTCTCCTTCATCTCTTTCTCCACTGTCCATGTTTCTTTCGGCCTGCCTCTCTTTCTACGGCCATCAGGGGTCCACCTGAGGGCAACCCATATAAACGGTGACTTCAAAGCATTTTCCATCAACGGTCAACAACCGAAGGACCCCGACTAGACCCTTCATAGTTTAGGCCATACATTATTCTACAGATAATCACGGTTTGCAGATTGTACTATCTGTAGTTCATGCATTTTACATCAATTGCAGTGACTAACACCTCAGAAGAGACATCCTATTGCTTTGATTTCACAGATTTCAAAATCTTGATCTTTTACTTCGGAAAACTGCAGTCAGTTTGGGTCTCTCTCCTTTACCAGCAAAAAACACAGATTAATTAATATTGTTTTGTAGTATACATAGCTTTTTACATTACATACTGAGATATATATCGTCCCATAGAAATATTATTGACAAACTGTTTCACTGTTCAGATCAGCAGGTACCGGAAGTTTGTCAAAAAACCGAAAAGAAAATAAGGAATATGTTCCGGAAGTCGTAAGAGCGAACGGAAGCGAAGCACTATGCATCGAAGGATATCGATTCAGAATACCTCCATGGCTATTGTAAAAGCAAGGTTTTAACTATAATCGGGACCACATCTCGACATGTATTCAAAAAAATTGCATGATAGTGGAAAAAAACGGAGGATAAATGCATGCAATTTTAAAAGAACACGGTTTTTATATACTCGCGCGTTTCCCTCTTTGGGACGCTTACTTATCTCCACTACGATTTGCGAAAATTAAGCTTCCTTTTCTTGTAGAACGACCCTGGGTACCTCAGAAATTAAGAGACCAATAAACGCAAAAAAATGTATTTTAATTTAGACGCATTTTGTATCCGCGGTTCGATAAACAAGTTTTCTTTATTCAAATATATTTTCACCGGTTGGTAATTGTTTTCAAACATGACCGTTTCCAAAACACTCGTTGATTGGTTCGCAAAGAACTGTGCAGAAAAGGATCGCGTCAATCAGCCAAAATGAACAAGGTGATATATGCAATATTAACGATGTCATCAGCCCCCAAATAAGCGTCCGAGGAGATCTTGGAAGATCTTTTGTATGGCGTCAGTGTTCAGAAAACATCGAGACCACCTTTTAGAGGGGAGAGCAACGAAAGCGGTGAAAGTTAAAGGCAGAGGAGCGAGTCGGGAAGAAGGGTATTGTTATATACATGGATTTCCCGGTAAATTCGCAGGTAAGTCAATAATAATTGTTTCTAACTTAACAGCAAAACAAAAAAGCAATCCTGGAGAGCGAAGGCTATTGTTCCAATTATTCTCGCAAGCAATTCAACCTGAGTGGGAAAATGGACGGGCTAGAGAACACAATGAATTTGCCGGAGTTTTCCCTCGAGAAACGTATTGCATTTAACTTGACTAACAGGAAATTACTGGCGCCCTGATTATGGTAAATAGATAACCCTTCACCGTGATCTAAATTACAACATTTTTTGTAATCGGGGTTACCTCAAAATATTTTGACAAGGGTCAACATCATCGCGCCCAAGGCATAGAATGCAAAAAGCCCGCTTAAGCAAGTTTAAATTAGCATTGGGTATTTGTCTTGTGTCGATAGGGATTACAATCAACATTCGTCGCAGGTTAACGTTTTCAAACGTGCGTTAATTAGCCGACTCGGGCGTATTATGGATAAAAGCTGGCCACCTGTTTTTAAACGAGTATAACTGACAAGCTCTTGAAATAAACCTGTTCCAGGACCATAAATTCCTTGGGAACACCAAGCTGCACCGGTAATTTTATTCTAACCAAATTTAAGACCGGCTATTGCAAAATAATTGCATGGTTCGACTTCATTCGTAGATCTTGGAGAGTTAAAAAATATATGTGGAAAATTCGTCTTCACCTATGTCGTTGGATGACAAAACGTGACACAAAAATAGATCAGAAAATTCTCGAATGTTTGATCGTCGATTGGGATTTAGGAATGTAAATCATTGGTCATGAACGGATATGATACAATAACACGTTGTCTTGTAATATTAATCTTAGGAGACTGAGCAATGTAATATCGCAGTGGTCAAAGCTTCAAGAAATTATATTTTGACTTCTTAATCTGTAGGGGGTCAATTACTTAATTTATTGAGCAATTGCTCCAAACATAAACACTGGTAAACTTGGGAAACTAGTTGACTGGCAACTGAAAAATCGGAGTCTTTAGGCAGGATTCGAACTTATGTCCTCCACAACACCGGTCGGATGATCTACTCATTGAGCTACTAGACCTAATCAACAGTTGCCCTGGGAAACTCAGTCCTGTTCTGAGGATGCGACCTCGCTTGGACTGTCTAGTAGGGGAATGCTTTTCAAGGTATCTTTTAAAACTTTCGTGCAGAGTAGCAAAGAAATGAGCCTTTTGGACGATACTCTACAACGGACGAAACCAAGGGTTCAGTTAATTTTGACTTCACTACGCAATCAGACACAACACAACTAACTCAATCACAACACAACTGTGTAGATACTTGGGCATGTAGGACAGCAAGAGCCACGAGCCGGTTTATTTGCTTTCCATATGCATACAAACTGCGCTCCCAAATAACAATATGTTAGCATACTTGAAGGTAGTGATCTACTAAAAACTCACTACAGAAAGGGACATTGGGCACCTGCCAGATACGAAAACCCACAACCCTGCAGGAATGAGGGAACGTATTCTCCAAACCCTATGCAAGTGCCACTACCCTATGGAGGCTAAGGGAAAAGGTTAACAAAAAAGTTGGCGAAGAAAGCTGAACGTGGACCAATTCAAATCCCTAATGAACGGTTCACTATTAGTACGAAAAATTATCCATAATCCCACCGGACAACCGGACCCAGTCCTCTGGTCCGTGCCGGCAAAACATCTATTTCTGCCAATTTTTCGGGCTACAACTGTCAGAAATATCATTTTTCTCTAGTTATCCCTCCCCAGGGTCCAGGTTTATGCGGTAATGAAATGCAAGCTCTGTATGAAAAACGTCACAAAATGTCCTCTATAATCGATCTCACTTGTGGGTAGAAGAAGTGGTGCCAACAGTCTCAAAGCGTCTTCTGGCCCAACCATAACCTAGTAGCAAACCTTAACTCTAACCCTAAGCCGGTAGGTCTCCTAGTTTCCTTCGCGTTTCGTCAATGTACGTAAATGTTATGCAATAGATAACACTTTCAGCGGTGCATGTGATGTTGCTGTAGAAAAATTATGATCATTCTCGCTTAAAGTCATTTCAAAAATACATTTCTATCATGACATCTCACTTCCGAAGACAGTGCAGCCCAGTCAGTGGTTAGGGCGCTTGCCTTGAGATCCGGTTCAAGACACGTTCAGACCACTCGTTGAATTTATTCCAGGTATTCCCTGGCTGCACTTGTAAATAGCCAACTGGTTTGCCTCCGGCCTGTTGGGATTCTTAAAGTTGTTTCTGTTCAATGCCCGGATTAGCTACTGGCTATTCTAAAAATCCTAGGGTAAATAATGATACTTAACTTATGTATTCTCTCCAATACATTTACCAGATAGCAGAGAATTAATGTAGTAAACGAATGTGCAGTACAACCGCACGATCATTTGTCTAAGCTTTTCTTGCTACTTTTTAAGCATTTTCCAAACACAAAGACGCATAATAGAATGGGTCTCTTCACGCTCTGCTTTTGTTCGAATTCTTTCAAGCATGACTAATTATCCAAGATGGAAATCAGTTAACAGCAACAAAGAGACGAAACCCCTAAAAGATATTTCCGACGCGTGAAAAAGGGACGGGGTATTAAAAAAAGAGCGATAGATAACATCTCATAACATATTTCGGACACATTGCCGTTAGGGGCTTTTTTTAGTGCACAAATTATCACAGAGCTCTATAGGCTACCGCCGTTGATTGACTAATCATCCACGTGTTCTTAACTTCACCTTTTATAGTGCGTCTTCACAGTCGTGTTTAGTGGGCCAGTTTCGTATTCTTATGGTTAGACTGGATCTAGCATGAAATGGAGGCTAAATTTGCATGTGAAAAGATTCCCTCACATTATACTCCATTTCATGCTCGATCCAAGCCAATCGTAAGAATACGAATCTGGCCTATTCGACTCGATCAAGTTAAATGAAAATCCTTACAAATCCGCAAATCAAGTGTGTGACTGTACATTCCCTTAATACTCTCTTCTCCTCAGGTTGGTAATGGTCTGTATATCGAATCTGGGTCTGTGATCCGCTCGGTGGGTAACCCAGGCTCCGACGGTACCTTGACAATGGACCCTAACTTCGAGATAGCGGATCTCCCAGTGAAGCTTGAACTTCGTTACGTCATCGAATCAAAGCGAGCTGCCCATGGGCTGCCGGACTGTCCAAAGATTGACCCCTGCTCCAAAGATGCCAAGAACCAACAAGTATTGCATCTTATTTTAGTTTTTCAATCGCATTTTACATATATATGCATGAGTGAGCCACCAACCTTCAATTTTATCCGTGATTTTATCCAGGGTCCTTAAAGATGATCTTGTAGGTTGTTAGAATGAAATGGCATACCTTATAGCAGTTCGAACTTTAAACGGTTCAAGTTATTACAGGGTTGAAAATCTAAGGTCCTGTTCGTTTGGCATTGATCACCTGTTGCAAAAAGACAGGAAAACTCCCGGAAATACTTGTCGGTTGCCAAGTAGGGGGAGGGAGTGAGGATAACAGCTGGGGCTACACCTAACATTAAAAGGCCACCTAATTTGGTTTGGTGCCGGTTGGAAAAACAAAACAACTAAATCAAAAGACAACGATTTGTCGCAATAGGATACGAACTGAAAAATCCTGCCATAAACCGTTGATCTCGATAAAACACGACCAAGAAATTCAGAGTAAGGAGATTAGAGCTGAGAGCAGCCTATGAAGATCACAAGCAACAAACCTGCCTTCGCCATGCATGACGTCTAGTAGTTACCACAACGTGTAAGCTAACCTCACAAACGTGTCATCTACATAAGAAAATGATTGCCTGGGCAGTTACCCTTGAAAATGTGAATTTTGATCGAGCACACAATGCGAAAAACCCGGCTTCTTTTAATTGCGAATTTTGTTACATCTCAAATCAGAAATTATGGATTTAATTTACGCTCCAAGTATGTACCACTCATGACAAGTAAAATGATGCGCCCGCCAGTTATCGGAAGTAAGAGACGGACATGCGATTTGACCAACTATCTTACGATCTATTATAACTTATGGATTTCATGTACGTAGCTTTCGCAGTTCTTACAGATTCCTTTACATTCCGATGCCTCTCTGTCTTTTTCTTTACACGGGTAGTCCAAATATATTAAACAATTGTTGATCATCACATTCGCATCTTTGTTTCTAGCAACATAAAGAAGTGCCATGCATTAACGCTCCGCGCAGAGTCTTCGTTACAAGTAGTCTATCGGTTAACAGGCAAAAACACCATTTTAAGATAGGTACAAACTGTCTTCATTGAAATCGAAATCCGGAAACTTAGGGTGCGTTCTATTGACCGTATTCCGGAATAGGAATATATGGAATAGAGGTTAGAAATTCTTCATTTTACGGATATTCACTTTAAATTGTCAAGCACCTGCTAAAATGCTATTTTAAACATATCTTTATTATGCTTGTTGCTTCAAACATAGTCAATGCATGGAGACGGCTATGAAACTCGACAAGTTCCTTTGTTTCTTTTTTGGCCTTGACTCTGCACAAAACACATTTTTTTTTCTAGAAGAGAAGCAATCAAACCCTTCGATTAAGTTATGTGCAACTAATTTGCAAACTCGTGCGAAGATTGTGCTGGGTCACGGTCAATTCAACATCGATTGCAATAACATAGACCTAATCGGCTAACTCAATGTTGTACCCAATTCAAACCCTTTGCTCCAGGTTTTTTCATATCATTTAAATATGAATGCTACATTATCATGCAACAATACACAAAGAATCTTAGTCCTGGGAGATTTGAATTGGGTACAGCATTGAGTTAGCCGATTAGGTCTATTGTTCTCACTTTTGAAAGTTCTAAAGGTTTCATAACCAGTCCATCGATTAACTTTGCTTCAAAACGCCAGACATACCGTTTTAAATCTTCACTCCACGTATTTTTAAAGGAATGTATATAAGGTCAATCGAACGCCCCCTAAGATTAGAGTGCGTTCGATTGACCCTATAGACCATATTCGTATTATCAGTATTGGTCTGGAACTAGCTTGCAATGGAGGCTAATGCGGGGAAATCTTTTCATATGCAAATACTTTTCAATATATTCCCCGCATTAGCCTCCATTGCAAGCTAGTTCCAGTCCAATACTGATAATACGATTATGGTCTATTCCGGAATAAGAATGTGTCGAGTGATGATTTAAAACGGTATGCATGTCCGAGGTTTTGAAGCAACAAGGATAATAATAAAATAGCATTTTAGCATGCGTTTGACAATTTTAATGTGAATCTCTGTAAAAGCAAAGGATTTCTAACTTTTTTCCCATGCATTCCTATTACGGAACGCACACTTACATGACCATTGATCGAGTGCAGTTACACCTGCTATTAAAATGTTTACATTTTTTGCGCTAGTTGATCTTGACAGGTGTCCAGGGGGGACACAGATGTTCACTTCCAGAGTGAACAAGAAGCCTTTAAGCCAAAAATACGCTTTAAATCATCTTGGTCGTTTTCTGCGAGGGGGAAAATTAATCTACAGCTTTTAAGTTGATATATAACTTTGGAAAAAAACCTGAACACAAAACAATACTGCGGACAGTTAGATCACAGTTACAACTATGGAGTCGAGTTGCGATGTCCTCATCCTCCGGTAAAATACCCGCAATGATTTTCCTTTCGTCAATGTTTATCTAAAAGAAGTGCTTATCTGATTATTACCAAGTCTTTTAGTTAACGACGTGAATTAAGTGATTTTATAATTTCATACTTGATTGCATTTCCTCCGTTGTGATTTGTCACATGTTCGTCCACTTATGTTTGTTCGGGATTTTTTCTTGCCGTTCATGCAGCTTACCCCGGACGAAGAACAACGACGAAAACTTCGACGAGAGCGAAACAAAGTGGCAGCTTCGAAATGTCGAATGAAGAGAAAGGAACATGTCAACACTTTGAGAAAGGTAAGATTCTCTAGAAGGGCGATATTTTTTGATATCTTGGTAATCGCTATGATCGTTGATTGAGGAGTTTTAAGGCATTCATTGTATGCAACATCACCAAGAATAACTCCATAAAATGAAAGAAATATTACAAAGTTAAAGAGGGCGTTTATGGACAATAAACGGGAAACAATCACGGGTAATGTAAAAAACAACAAAAACAAAAAAAACTGTACGACGTATTTAACATTTTCATTCCAACCGTAACGAAAAAGAAATAGATCACATTCGTTATACCAAAATTCAGCTTGGTAGTGAGGCTCAGAGGGTACAAACAAAAGAAATGAATAAACATGTTCATTCAGTTTCCTTTGTTTGTGTCCTCTAGGCCTCGCTGCCAAGCTGAATTTTAATATATCGAAAGTGGTCTATTCTCTTTATGCCAATGTTTGTTATTGCAGTTTAAGTGTTGCTTTTATTAACGCTGAAATGGCCGAAGACAAAAATTCTCTAAGTTCAACACTGGATCGGCTAGGTTACTAAACTCGCGACTGTGAAAAGAGCCGGACATGCCCAGACTTATCACACTAATCACTACGTTTGCCGAAATCGAGTATCGGTCAATGCTGTTCGAGTTCACAATTTGGCGACCACGTTAGGACATCTATGTATTTGGAGCGCTTCACCTCGGTCTCTTGGGAATCTAAATGAGGGCGAGTAGCCCTAGGAATGAGTGCCCAATAGCCTATTTCCGAGTTGCTGCATGCCTCAGTTTCAAAGCGAGTTCTGGTGCGCAACCATTCAAATGGAAATGAGTTGCGTATTCTTATGCAAATCAAGCTCGTTTCCCTTAAAATAGTTGAGCACCAAGACTCACTTCGAAACCGAGACAAACGGCAACTCGGAAATGGCCCATTGGGAGCTTGTATTCCACATGCTCTTTGCTCGACTGACTTCGCTGTGATTTGGAACAACAGAAAACCAAACGAAGAGTGGATAAAAGTGGCTGTTTCTGTATAATTCCTAATTGCTGCTCTATAGTCGAACGCACGTACTTGATGTGAGATTAGTTCTAGCTGTCAACTATTATCAGCTCTTTAATACACCTTATTCTAAAATGGCAAGGAAGGGTTACGTTTTTGCAAACGTCGGCCGTGTAGCACTTACATTATGACATTCTGGCATATTTCAACAATCACATTTATAGGCTTTTTGTGTGAAATGGATATCCAGTCGTGAGCTGCTTTGTTTGACTGTGAAATTGCAGTCGAGTAAGCGATTTTACTACTCTTTAGGTTGATTTTTTAATTAGTAGGATTTTTGCTGTGGCTAAGGCCATCCACCTCTTTTTTTGTTTAGCGTCGAATGCGTTTCCTGATATTGGATCGGTCGGTCGGATTGAAAAAAAAAACCTAAAAAAGAAGTCACAAGTATAGTCTCGGAATCGGAGGAGGCCTGCTACGCCAGCATCATTGCTACGGAGCTTGGAAAACAACAAGACGTGAACCCAAAATCAATATGGTGGAAAAGTTGGTTGATGTTACTGTAAACTTAAGATTACCGAAACTCCTATGCGACATAAAAATGGCTTAACTGCGTCGTTACTTTTTTTTTTTAAAAAGGCAAAAATTTGGGTCGACGCTAAACGGATTTAAAAACAGAGCATGGCCTAAACTGAAGAGAGAGGGTGTAAAGATTATATCAGGCAAATGGAAAAACGGAGTTTTAGGTGTTGATTAAAATTGTTGGTTATTGTTTGCAAGGCTTCTTTGTTTACTGCTGTCAGCTCAGAGGTGTTTGATCAGTGTAAGCTATATATACTAATGCCGATTAATTTTGTACTTTATGCATAAGCAAAATTTTTTTACATATACACTATATTGCTTTCTGGGGTTAGAAACGGGAGCTCCGCTTTTAGGATTGGCTAAATGTATGTATTATTCTTTTATTTCCTTGCAAATTGGCCCTCTTGGCCTCGCTTTGAAACGTAAAATTCAAATGAACTTAAGCCTGGACGAGACCAAAAGGGCCAATTTGCAATAAAACAAAAGAATACTAAAATGGCGGCCATTTTGTAATAAGGTGTATTGTTTTTCATCCTAAGTTAGTCCAAAAAGTTCTTGCCTGAAAAGTTTGATCTTTTTTGTCCTGTACCAGGCATCGGAGGAACTTGAGGCCGCCAACAGTCAGTTGGAATCCGAAATCGCGTATCTCACAGCGGAGCGAGAACAACTGGAAATGATGCTTGATGCGCATGTCTGTCATATGGAAAAAACCGCTGGCCGAGGTCCTGCTTGATCATTTTGGCATTACCTTCAGCCCTCAAGCATTTTCATGCAATGCAAAAGTTTCATCACAGTGTCATCTTTTCAACCCGAATTGAACTGGAGCGGAGAAACTGCAGCCATTTTCTTGGCGGTTGAAGAAGATTGCATCCCTCAGTTCTTTTTCACATGAACACGTGAAATGTAAATTTCAGGAACAGTCAGGACGAAAGTTACCCGCGTGACAAGATATTGACGGAGGAGTGGCTCAAAAACTTTCGCTTTTAACAAAAGGATATGACCTCGGTCAGGACGTCATTCCTAGGAGTGAATAACTGGTACTTCAATTTTAGTGATTGTTTTTCCGACCTGCATATGTGGCGTAAGCTCAGGCATTGTGCGTTGATTAGCTAAAATGCGAAATACTTTGCGGGAACGCTGCTCTTAGGATAGACCTTGTTAGAAAACGTTATAACTCAAAACAGATATCTGGGTGTCGTATGCCTTGAGTCATGAACTCGTGAACAATACGAAGACATTCAGAACCGAAATTCAGTTGAACGACGGATTTTTCAAATTAAGATAAAGAAATGGTAAATCCGAAAAAAAAAGTCATGGCTATAACAGCTTATTTAAGTGCCAGCCTTACGACCCTATGTCGCTGACCGTATACACTCTTTTTCAATAAGACGCTTCCGATCAGCTCTGGATCATGGATTTTCCTAGAATATTATGGAATCCAAAGTGTCGGCTCTTGGTATCAGGAGGGATTTTGGCCAAATTGAAACGAATCCTTAGCTTATTGCCCGGCTACACCTGTTACGGAAACGAATAACGCGCCAAAACGATTTCAAAAAAGTCACAATATTTCCACAAAACATTTTGCACTAACGGGACCAGTGGCCATATGTTTGTATAATATTGATAATAATAATAATAATAATAATAATAATAATAATAATAATAAAAGTAATAATAAAAGTAATAATAAAAGTAATAATAATAATAATAATAATACGGAATACGGCTGAGTTTTATGGTCGTTGTGGTAATTCACCCGATTTTAAGCGATTTTTTCATTCATATTGTTTGGGGCGAGTTTAATGCAGACGGTCGGAATACGATGAAACGCAACTTTCTACAAGTAGATTTTGCATTTAGGTCATCCTCAAACGAGTTACAAAAAAACGAGGTTTGATACAAGTAGACTTCTTGCTTGTCCAAAAAAAAAAAAGTTTTCCTTTTTTTTGAAGAAATTAGATTAGCTTATAGAACATGTATCGGACAGCGGTCATGCATTCTGGCTTGCGAATAAAGAATCTCGCGGGCAGGGATGAAACAAAGTTTTTTTTGTTTACACTTTTCAAATCAATTTTTACAGACTTTTTTACGTGCAATTTTTTTCTAAAAATATTTTTAGTTTGATCCTACGAGTCGAACACTGAAGACAAATACTTAGGAAAGTCGAGTCTTTTTTAATCGCCAGGAAAAACCACCGGATAAGTAAAAAAGTTCTTCTCTTGTCCTTCGTTTTGGCCATGGTTGATATATGGAGATGGTTATGAAACTCGACACGTTTCTTTGTTTTATGTTTTTGTTCCCTATCCCTAACGCTGTTTTGGCCTGACCATGCACAAACCACGCCCAACTTCTAAAAGACAGCCAATCTAAAGTTTCGATTAAGGAGGCTCGAAATAGTTTCTCTTTTTTTTTCTAACAAATGAACATATTCTGTCCTTAGACACACTTAGGATAATCATATCAAGACAAAATTTGGCAAGGGTATTAAGCACCCATTAGAAATTTCTCAAGTCACATTTTCGTCCAAAATAACGTTACCATGGCAACGATATAAGGCACTTCTTTGTGCCTTAAAATCAAGATATATTGTATAAATTCGGGACGGTGAAATCTTCCCATTCAGGGTTACCAGAGAATGTTAGAAATAATCTCCAAAATATTTAAAATTCAACAAAATCTGTAGGTCAGCTTTTCAGAAAAGTAAGATTTTTTGAAATGTCTCTAATTTTTTTCACCTACAGAATTTTTTTAAATTTGAAAGACAGACGTTTTAAGTTAATCTAAGCTAACATGCAAAAAATGAAAAAAATTCACCGTCCGGAAGCAGAGATATAAACGAGTAAAGCTGCAAAATCAGGAAAAATGAGGAGGTTACAAGATCGGCATTTCCGCATGCGTCACCCGCTCATTCGAGTGCACGCGCTAGTTAAGATACAGGCCATCACAAACGGATTCAAGAGACCATGCAACCGTTTGTGTACAATTTTCGTTGTTTTCGTGAATAGGTGATGTCTATTTTTATTCCATATATATAGGAATTAGAAGAAAGGTGAGCGAAATTAGCGGTATTTGTCTATTTCTGGTGACCCATTTTGAATCGTGAGCTAATGCTAGCAGCTCTTAGAATTGCGTGTGCGGCTTACGCGGGCGCGCTCAGCTGAAAACCCTTTCGAGCCTCCTTAATTCATCCGAAACTCAGTTGTGAACCGTCACTGTCAAGTTTACTTGACGTGCGACACAACTGTTGTCGCTTTTCAAGTTTTCGGAGTTTCACAACAAGTACATCTATATGAACTATGTTTTGGCTTAATAAAAATTGGAGTTAAGATCGCTAGGTACAGAAAAGACAGCTGAAAATACTTCTGCGCTCACACACTTATAAACGGAAATGCAGGTAATGTGATGGGTGCTGAATTAAACGTCACGAACCGTCACTTAGAGATCGTTTGAGTCTAAACGCTACCTACCTATTCACTCCACAATAAGGTTATAGAGTTGCCTGTAGATCATCATTATCGTATGATAATGACAAGTTGGTAACTCCCATAGGGCTTTCAACTAATTTACAGGATAAAAATAGAAATGCAACAATGTATAAAAAATCACAATCAAATTATTAAAAATAAAACATAAAATGCAATATGCAGATGTATTATTTACAATCGAATACATACAAAATGTTCTACTCCAAAGGAGTTTGAAATAGTTCTTTTGCTCTCTTTCAAATTAAGCCTCGCAACACAAGCAAGTAGTTGTTAAGTTGTTAGGTATAGAGTTCCTCAACGTGACCCTTTCGCTTTCCTGACTTGTCTTGACTATATTTGCTAAAGGATAAAGTACCGGGGACACTGATAAGCTAGTCCAGCTTTTCTGGAACAAAGTGATGTTCAAAGGGATTTTTCGTGAGGTCAGTCATTTATGTATTTAGGTATTATTTATTTTCCAGATAACTCCTAAGCCTTCATAGGGTATTGTTGACTGCTTTAAGTTATAAAACTACAACAATAAAAGATAACAACAAAATGCTTATCGGGCAGAGCGAAAGGTTGCTCAAATCTTGTTTCAAGGATGACGAGGCAGATGCTATAACTTCGGGAACAATAGCTCGCCCCCTTATTTCTGGATAATACGGGGCTAGAATAATCGCTTGATTTAAACAAGACCGACAATAAGAGCAAAATTCACGGAGCTTAAAATTCACGAGCGCCGTTAAAGCATGCGACACCGCTGACATCAGAGAGAATGCGCATCTCACAATGCTACTTTCTTAAGCGTGCGCACTCAGCCAACCTGTGATTAGGTTTTATTTTCGAAATTGGCCCTGATTGCAGGTTACTCGTAGTCCAGCTTGTCAATAGCAACGCATCATTGATCGTCCCCAGTTTGATTGGATTATTCCTTGGGGTTGCGGGGATGGTGCAGTTGTGAGAGCACTCGCCTCCCACCAACGTGACCCGGGTTCGATTCCGAGACTCGGCGTCATATGGCGGTTGAGTTCTTTGGTTCTGTACTCTGCACCGAGAGGTTTTTCTCCGGGTACTCCGGTTTCCCCTCTCTTCAAAAACCAACATTCGACTTGATTTGCGTTGATTGTTAATTTCACTTTACAGTGTCCCCAGTTAGTGCTCCATCGCTAAATCGACTAGACACTTAAATAAAGTTCCTTTCCCTTTCACGTTTCTGATTGGTCAATGACAAATGCATAAGAAGGTTATCGTGTGCAATAGATGTTATAGAGTGAGGTTAGTAGGGAGAACATCACTTGTGCCCATATATCACGAAATTCACTCGCGTTCATACGATTTCCTACACAAGAAGTAATATTTATATGAAAACTTTGTACTTTGTAACACGAAGCAACATTGTAACATTAAATTTGAAAGTTCCATCAAATCAGTCTTCTTGGTTTCTACAACACTGTTATGGATTTGATGTAATGCTTTTTGGGGGTATTTATTTTTCACGAAAGCAAGTTCTTCGCTACCAAACAAAGAAGTCAAAGAAAGCGCTTTTCCAACCGTCCTTAATTTTAATTTTGAATTTTACTGGTAAAAGGTCGTCCAATACTCCGACATAATGAGATTCATGGCACTTTACAATAGACATCACAAAGTGTCCCCAACCTTAATCCTTAAAAAAATAGTAACAGTTTTGCGAGACTTAAAGAGCAGGACACTCTGTGATGTCTATTGTGACGTACCAGGAATCTCATTATGTAGGAGTATTGGACACGTATGGAGTAACAACACTTAAGACTATCTTTAAACTTAAAATTATATATTTTGCTCTGCATAATTTTGCAAACATAACGCTCCCAGGATAAGTGAAACAAGCTCCATATTTCATTGATATATATGATCTGACTAATTTTGCTAGAACATACCCGCTGGAATGTTGCTTGAAAAAGATAGCAACCTGTCCTCAAGCTAACTTAATTGGGATATAGTGATCTGTTTTAAAATTAAGTCTATCCACCCTTGTTGAAACATTCTTGACCCTGGCCTCACCTTTCACATAGGGGAACAATAACATATCCTACGGAAGTTGGACTTAATTCATTCGCACGTTTCTGCGGAATCTTTACAAAACCGAGTTTAAGATGGAATGGAAACGTGGAGAAGAAATGAACCTTCGACTTTACAGGTTAAAACGACAAATAAAACACACCGATGCAAACGAATAATGGTGTTATCTGGATTTATTGGTTCAAACTTGTTCCTTTCGCCGGCTGAACCTAGTCGTAGTACATTGAGTGAATACGGGTGAGAAAGCAGAATGAAATAGCAATGAGCTCAGTTTCACTGAACGAGGGCGTCTTAGAAGCGCCAGTGCAATCAAACATGACTTTTACGAACAAAAGTCTAGTCGTATGTGCGACCATCTGGGTCCCGTTTCTCGAACGTTCCGAAACTTCTCGGGCCTTTTTGATTCTCTCTGTAACTTAAGAACGGAGAGGTTTTCGGCTACCAAACCCCACAATCTTTTTGCTTTTCATTATCTTGAAAACATATTGAAAGCCTAGGCCACGCAGCTTATCAAAACAAGCGAATGGCAGTTTCGTAAATGGTTCTTCGAGCCGGAGACGTTTTCGGGACTTAAGAAAAACGGGCCCCCGGAGGGCCACGTGCTTTAAGGAATCGGTAGTCACGGGCCACTGAAGTAATAACACGGGACATTGTACAGCATTACTGCAGTGTTGCCGTGCCATTTGTGATTGGTGTCTGCTTATGGACGTAACATGATTGTAGAGCGTTTCTCTGGACTTGTATCAAGTACTTTTCGTAGAGGCATTTCTTTCTTCCTCGGTGAAACACTGTGAGAAAGATTGAGAGCTTTCAGTTACAACCAAAAAAGCAACAAAAGTTCCAGGAATAATGTATTGGGTCTTTCGTCCTTAATAGAAATGAGTCGATAGAGGGCTGATCTCTTCATTGATAAAATAAATCTAGATCAGCTGGGTTTACTTGGTTTTTTCCGGTAATTTCTTAGCAATTCTTTTCTTCACCCAATACCAGGAACCTATGTCATTGACCAGGATCGCAAAGTCATAACGTTTTCATAGACCAAGATATTTCTTGAAATATTTCCCCCGCGAAACCAGACCTTTCCCGCTTAGGGAAACGATGGACAGAGTTATTCAAACGATGGACAGCGTTTTCAACAGTTTTGTAAAGTAGAGGACATACTTGTGAAAACATGACATGACAATCAAACTTGCCGCTATAAGTCGGTTTTTATAAATAGGTGTCTTTTTAACTATCACTAGTTTTGTGATTCACTGTGCATATCTTTAACAATTATTTAACGAAGTGGAGTTGAATAGTGGTGGATATTTACCAAGCAACGAATCCTTCTCTTGAAGGCGTGGGGACCGTCTCTTTGTTCGTGTGTCATCCGCTTTTCGAGCTTTCGCAGGGGAATATCTTTCTTCCTCAGTGAAACACTGTAAGAAAGATTGAGAGCTTTCAGCCACAACCAAAAGAACAGCAAGAGTTCTCAAAATAACCTATTTTGTCTTTCGTCCTTAATATAAATGAGTCGGTTGATCTCTTCACGGATAACATAAATTTACTGGGATCAGCTAGGTTTACAGAGTTGTTTTCGGTGATTTCTTAGCAATTCTTTTCCTTCAGCTAATTAATACCAGTGACCCATGACCAGGATTGCAAAGTCTTAATAAAATTTCCCGCGAAACCAGACCTTTCCCGCCAGTCTTAAGCCTTAGATTAGTAACTATTATTGTTAGGAAATGTATTTTTTCGATTTTGGTTTCAAGTTCTAGCAGAAATTCAATAGGGAGTATAGCAACGACGATGCCAGAAAGCAGTAATGTTATTGGTTAAAAGAGGAAAAAATAATAATTCGTGCTGCACGCGCGGCACGCATTTCAGTGGATTTCTTTGACGAACTCATCCAAACAACAACGGCCGTGTTTTCACCAGCAGTTTTTAAGGTCGCTTAGCGAGTGACAACGGGAAATCGGGTGAAAACAGTTGCTTTTTCAACTTGCTTAAAGCTAAGCGAGTCGGCAAACTTCAATGGAATTCTAATTAAATTCAAGCCATCAAACCAGGTAGCTTAAGCGAGTTGGCTATTACTTTCGGGCAAGGAGGAGTCACTTGCGGTTATTAAAATCGGAAATACAACAGGCGTGCTGTTTTTATTATTTTCATTATTATATTGGCACGTGCTCTCTCCTCATTTAATGTTACCCGTGAAAATACACATCATTTTTAAGGCGCTTAACGAAGTCTGCAAACAAACCATTTTCAGGAATGTTAAGCGAAACAACAGCTTTCGTGAAAACACAGCCGTCGTAGATCTTCAAGTCCCTAATATAAAGAAGCTTGTGGCACAATAGTTTGGCCTTTGAAAGCGCCAAGCCTTAGACGGAGTATAGGAGTCTTAAGCTGCTGATTTTTGGCATTTGCTCTTAGTATTGTTCTTGCTAAATTACATCACAGCCCTTAAAATCAGTAACTAAGCGGTTTTCTTGCCCGAGATAAGGAGCCACTGTCTCATGTTCCTTAAAAGATCCAACCTCGTCTCCGGGGTGTTCTTGCCTTTCTTTTGCTGACCAGCTAGCGTGTTGAAAGCCGAGAAGACCCTGGGGACGAGGCTGTCAAGATGACAACAATATAAGCAAGTTGACACACACTAACACCAAGTCAGTGTGGCCAACACATCACGCACGCGCACAACCATTTCACCTGGTTAATTAGCAGCCATGGACAGCTGTTTTGGCCTTGGCATGACTTACTTAAACATACGATGAGTTGCTTTTCTCATGGTTATCATAGCTAGCGCACGACGAAGTAGCCCAATAATTTCACAATATCCTTAATAATAATAATGATAATAATAATAATAATAATAATAATAATAATAATAATAATAATAATAATAATAATCAATACGCCCAACATGGCCGCCGTTTACAGCGTAGTCTTTGATATTGAACATCCATGTTATGTTGAATTGACACCTGTCAAAACAAGGTACCCGCTCACCAGCATCACGTGACCATATCCAGTGAAGAGCTCATCGACCAGCCAGCTGACCAGGTACTGGGTTTCGATTGGATCGTAGGCTCAAGCCAGGTTAACTTATTGTAAGAACAAATAACCCGGGAGTTCCGCTTTTAGGCTTGGCTAAATCTTTATATTAGCCCAATTTAACATCATTCAAGGTGGGAAAAATTAATGACAAAAAACAAAGTTAATTGACGAAAGACCTTACCCGCTTTATCAGTGGCTCAGTCTGATGAGACATGCGAGCTGAATTAAAGGAGCGGGAAAAACTACATTAGTAATAATAGAAAACTCGGAACATAAAATTGAGAGACAAATTTAAAATTTAAAATGCTCCTCGAGATTCTGCCTTTAATGTTCTCCCAGCTGTAAAAGTCAGCGAAACTGGTTAGTCATTGGGACCGAGGGCAAGTTAGGGACATGAAGGCATCAAAACCTACTTTTAAGTGAAGATTTTCCTTGAAAATTAAACAACGAGGATGAACTTAGTGCGAGCGTATAGCTGGCTCAGTTACACCGGGCATGGGACTAGCTAGAAGGCGCGAGGTCAAGAGTTCGACTCCGGATGGAACAACACTTCATGCATCATCTTCAAATGACTGAAGATAAAGTGCTGCCTTTGTAATCACATACGCAAACAGTCGAAGGAAGAGATGACGTATAGCCCTGAGTTACATAAGGAGCTCATCGTTAGGAGAGAGCAAATGGCACCTCCTCCTTGAAGGATCGTTTTCTTTCACGTCCTCTCTGTTTTTCTCATTTAATTTATGCATAGAAAGAGAGATTGTGCGTTTATTCGATGAGCCACAATAGATAGCGGCAAAGCTTTTCTGAAGGTAGAGGGTCTGCAGGAACAACTCGAAGGAAAAATTGGAGTAACGGGGGGGGGGGGGGGGGGTGGGTTCTGTTCCTTTGGGGATGAGGGATGAGCTCCTCCTGAGTGCAACAAAGTTCGACCGTTGGGACAGGGAATCGTATAACGTACCAATGTCGCCGTCAAAATGCTTCTTCAACACATAAATACCTTGTCTAAGATCTGTAACATGAAAGTTTGAAGTCAGTTATTCATTGCGGGTGGAGATTTTTCTTTTGCCTCCATCAATAACTCTTGCCGGAAAAGAAGTCGATCATAAGCATATCTATGCTTACGAGAAGGATTTTGTCAACTGACGGTTTGGTAACCTGAGCGGACGAAAACTCAGTTAGGAGTCAAGTGATAAGGTTGTGTTACTGGTGGATTGTTTCAAGGGACGCTATTTTTACTAACACACTGAAGATTGAAAGGGTGCTTTTCGGCTCATGAAATCTGCAAAATAATGACAAAACCGATTCTTTTAAACAAATGCGATTTTAACATGGTTTTAAAGGGAAAGTGTCGCTCTCTTTTCAAAACACTAAAAGACGTCTTTGCATCAATGAAGAGCAAAAAAAAAAAAATACTTTGATTTTGTTGCCAATAACCATTGAAGTGCACTGAAGCTATTCTTTGCTGTTTGCACCAAAGGATGGAGGGGATGGAAATAGACTGACACTCGAAAAAAACTGACCTGTGTTTTGGAGACGATGTTTGGAGACGATGTCTTCAGAAAGTCGCCAAAAGTCAAATACGAATAGCTCTCTGTGCCATAAATGAATTTCACATCTTCTGATTGGTTTTTCAGGAATGTTGTACATGTGAGCTAAAGTACTAATTTACAATTTTACCCAGTTTTGAAAAAAAAGTAAATTTAACACGACAGTGTCCCTTTAAGACTCATGTCATAAAAGAGTTCTGTTCGACGAAACGTTTTCAAAATTTCAAATTGAAGCTTAGTTATCTCTGAAAAATGCATGGTCCCCCCCCCCCCCCTCACTCCCCCCACAATTTTCTTTTTGGATGCCAAGAGCACTTGCGAAGTTCTGCTTTCTCCCCATAGTTACATGTATAAACCGCGCAAAAATATCCCTGCATTAGTAAGTACTACCGATAGGAAATCCGAGTGTCCGGAGATGCGCAGAACGTATGCGCAATAACAATTGTGGGCACCGTCCTTAAAGTGGTACTATGACGAAGATTTTAGATTTTTTTCCAGGTTTGGTTAGCTGAACTACAATGTTTATGACCCAAAAATGATAAATTTGTAAATTTGGATCAGAATACGCTATTCTTGTGAAGAAATAGACCGTGTAAACTTGTCAAAATCCTGTCCGCCATTACTCAAATCGCCATCTGGTAGGTCTGCTATTATTTGTATCAGCGGTCTTCTTGTGACGTCATCCAATAAAGACAACACAGCAACGCCATAACAACGTCATATCGAACCTTCAATATGACGGTGAATTTGTCTCCTTCGAATTCTCCTTCTTCTTCGTCGGAAAGCGAGTTAGACAACGACTTTGGAACAGAAGAACACAGTACAGCAAGCAGTTGATTTTCTTCCTTACAACGAAGAACTGCAGCGTCTGGCTACGGAGGAAGAGGCCGACGATTAAGATGCAACATAAAGCAACAACAAGAACTAGAACGACAATTTTAACAACAATTTTACAGCCATTACGAGTTTCCTTTAAGGAACTGATAGAACTAAGACTAAACAACACGACGCGCTGCACGTGAAGGACCGCACAAAACATGAACCACTACAAACGGGCCTGGCATACAGGATTTCAAAGCGTCAGAGCAGACAAAAAACCTAAACCAAGGAAATTATAAATGATAGTTTACTTATTCAATAATAAGTCTTATAAAGTACTGAAAGGTGATGCTTGGAAATTATGCACAGATAAATAGCCGCGAAATAACATATGGAAAGCCCTCATCATTCGACGGTCACGGCTTGAAGTAGAAGGGGTTTAGGGCCGATTTACACGGTACGATTCAAGTTGTTGCATGCGACAAGCTCACGACAGGCCTACGACATGACTTACGATTGTCGCAGCGTTTTAAAACGTGTTTTAAAATGCTACGACATTTTTTCTGACGAACACAACAATCGTAAATCATGTCGTGGGCATGTCGTAAGTCGCATGGGACAAAAATCGTACCATGTAAATCGGCCCTTATCCTTCTTCCTCCATATTGTCGGAACTGAAGATGGCTGGAGGCGTTTCATCGCACCTCCTACATGAATTGTTCCAGCGAAACAATCCTCCGTGAAGTGTTCCGAACAAATGTCAAAACGGCCTGGGGGATTGAAGTTTGCCCGGTAAGCGGAGACAAATCTCTTCCATTGAGCTCTTATAAAACTTGGGTTAACAGGGAAATTGTGTAGCAAAATTCCCGCTTTAGGGTTGGAAGGATTGCTGCAACCCTGCACAACTCAACGACCAGACGGCATAATCTTTTCCAAGGCAAGCGTTGACAAAACACACCACGAAGGATAAAACATGAACCTCGCACTCCTCTTAGGCATGCTAAAGTAGCCACGTTTGTTTTGATGTCTTGATTGGATGACGTCACATCCTTCTCGACCCAACTCCCTCTTTTGAACTCGGCCATTTTTTAATTGAGCAATGGCGGGCAATCATGTCGAGAATTCGTAGTTCAAAAAGTCGGACTTAAAATATATGCTTTCGAAATATAAAAAGAAAAGGTAAGGCAACTTTATGATCATAGTACCACCTTAATGAGATCAAGGTGTTTAATAAAGGTAGAAATTATGAAAATTCGACCAGAGATCATTAAAATTTTACAATGACAGTGCACGTATAAGTGCTATTGTTCTTAAGTTGATAAGTCAGAGGAAACGTGGGGCGTTTATTTGTCTGCCGAATGATCAAACTCCGTCGTACAATTTGACTTTCAGTGTAATTTCAGTGAGTACACATGAGTACACAAAATCAACGCAAACGGTAAAACGGATTGTTGCTGTGGAAATAGTAGTAGCTTTTTCTTTTAAACCCTTTGTTGAGTTATTTCCGCAGCAAAATACTCTGCATGTATTTTCGCAAACTGGTCCTATTAGTTTCGATTTTGAAGGTATATTAACGGGAAGAAAGAAAAGCAACCACACCTGACAATCGTTCCCCGACATTTTCACTGGAAGAATCACTGTCTTTGTTGTCCATTTCTTTGACTTTAAGCTCCTCCTCCCATGTCTTAAGTGTGTTTTTTGCAGCAATTTTCAGCCTGCAGTCATCGTAAGGAACAGTTTTCAGAGTGGGAGGCTGCTCAGTTGTGTTATCCAACCAATGCCAGTGACATGCAGCTTTCAGCTCAGCGTGAAAATTGAATTCCTCAGGAGTGGTCGGGTAATGGTCTTTCATGTACACAATGACGGCTTGAACCACTGTGCTGACTTCCATCAGCGACAATCCTCCCTTGCACTGTGGAACTGATGTCTTTTGCCATTTATGGGATGTGTCTCTCAGACGTGCTTGCACTTCCTTAGCAGCATGTTTCGTGCTTTCTGAATCCTAGAGTAGTTTTAAGGGACAGGGAAACATACCATAGTCACGTTTTTGCACTAAGCCCAAAACAATTGTGGTTAAATGGAGGTGGGAGTCCAAAATAGGGGGGAGGGGGGGGGGGGAAGGAGGGAGAGAAGGAGGAAGAAGAGGCAGCCTTGATTTCAGGCATAATGTTTTCCAAACTTCCATTCGCCTTGCCCTCGTCGCGGAAGATCAAAACAAGCTAAAGATGGGAAGGGGGTGTGGGTTCCGGCGTTTGTTGGGTTCGTGTAATGTATGGAATGGTACTTTCCATACAACCGCTACAACAGCCACAAAGGCCGACCAGGTCTGGCTAATGGGAGCACTGGTGAAGCTTCAAGCGGCCCAGCAAGCCGGAAAAGTACTCAACACTTGGATCTAAATTACAATTTGAATTGAGTCACCCCATCACAATCCAAAAATCCCCCCCCCCCCCCCCACAAAAGGGATTTGTGGATTTTGCGCTGATGATTTACTAAAAGAGTGTTAAAGCGGAGAATAAATAAAAAACGAGTGATGATTAAGATAACTTACTTTTAATTCAAGCTGGCACACGTCAACAGATATTGGCTTGATCGTAAAGCATTCAATCAAACTGATTACATCTGTTGTCCATAGACAAACTTTCGACGTGGGATTCTTGACTCCGCGCCTTCGGGTGGATGGTGGCAGATTTTGATCAAGGGGGAAATACAACCTTGGATTTGTGACTAACCAAACTGCAAAGAAGAGCAAATTAATGAAGCACACACCTTTCACGTTTCTGCCCCGAAATTTAATGTAACTTCTCCCACCAAATGTTTTAATTAATAAGTATTCGAAAATCCAAAATTTCACCAGATTTTACCAAGTTTATGCCTTGGGTTTGAAAGAAGATTTACAAGCTACATTATTATTCCAAGTTTTTATCTTACGTCCAACAGAGCGTATATAAGTGCTGTGGTGTTTTTTAGTATCGTTTTATCTCTTGGAACTTCGCAAAGCTGCAAAGATATCTGTTGTTACTACAACTTAAGACGCTGCTGCATTCTGAGAGGAGCTCCAGCAAGTTTTTTAACGTTGCACAAGTCCAAACTTTCAACTGGCTCGTCATGTTCGATCAGCACATGGCACAAACGCGGCCACGTCTACTTGTGTCGTCCTTTCTTCATGGATTTAACATTTGCTATGGACGTGGAAAGCAACCCGGGACCTAAAAGCGAAGCCTTAATAACCAAAGCCAAACTTCATCTTCTTCGTTGACTTCGGAGAATACACTAAGCGAAGCACATTATGCAAATAGGCCATTTTACAGTTGTTTGCTCTGCGACCTAGCCTATGAATGGCTGCGAGGCTGCCGGTGACCTTGCATTGATACAGCCCCGACTGCTTTTATCATGCAAATTGTGTTGTTGTAATTCTAATTAGTCCGTATTAACATTACAAAAGCACGGAGGTTTGTATCAAGACAGGGTCATCGGCAGCCTCGCTTCCATTCGTAGGCCAGGTAACTTAGCTAGAACTGTAAAATGGTCTGTTCGCTTTGTCCATGTACACCAAGACGTTTTGTTTATTCGAGACAAGAGCTTCTTCTTCTTAGCCCTCTCCCTCTTGTAGCAACACAACATGTACAGCCTCAAGGAATTCCATCATTGTCTGGTTAAGCGAAAATACAGAGACACGAAAGCAGGTAGAAAGGTTCGGGATAAGTTGAGGAAAAGAGCTTTGAAAATTCCTGTTATTATATCTCGCGAATCGGATAACAATAACAGACTGACAACGGAAAAGTGTGAAAGTGGTCGCTTGCGAACGCTCACCTCAGTTAAAATATCTAAAGAGCCAACTGTTGCTAAGATCGTACGATGCATGATTCTCAATGCTCGTTCAATCGTTAAACCCGACGCAGCTCCTGCCCTGTGTGCTGAGCTCAGTGCAAACAACATTGGAAATCGTGTGGTGTAAGATATCAACACCAAATTCCGAGTATTACGTCGCCAGTGTTTATAATCCTTCAGATCCGATTTATGATGCATGTGAGCTGCTGGACTTTATGTTTAACTCTTGTTATCAAATTTTGCATGATGATCCCAATGCAAAAATTATAATTGCTGGAGATATTAATCAATTAAACATCGGGGAATTAGTTCAACAACACTCTATGCAGCAATTGGTTAAAGTTGCTGCACGTGCCAACCGAACTCTCAGGAGTGCTCAGTGGAGCCGATATTCAAAAAAGCCGTTCCTCAGACATCGAGATGCTGGCTGGGAAGTATGGCATCTTAGATAAAAATTGGCTGGGAATTAGTTAAGAATTATACCTTCCTGGCGATTTTTTCTACCCAAATTATTTTTGGCTGGGACTCGACACACAACGCCCACTTCCTGGCTCACACACTCTTTTTTTATCGCTTTGCGGGCAAAAACTTCAAGCAGTTAACGCCCAGTACAACGTCGATCATATGACGTGCGGATGACATCTGAAACTGTTTAAATGAAAACTACGCTCCTCTATTAAATATCTGACAACTGGCTGTCAATCAGTACAAAATCAACTGTTTCATTCACATTGCGCATAGACAGGTACGTCCAGAGAGAGAGAGAGAGAGAGAGAGAGAGAGAGAGAGAGAGAGAGAGAGAGAGAGAGAGAGAGCGGCGGAACTTTTGAGCTGGCTGTCCAAACTGGAATGCTTTAAAGCTATTTCTTCCTCGTCCGGAATCGTGGTACCAATTTTCATGGGATCACAGCCTAGTATTGTTTTGTAACGGTAAGTGCTTACTAATACTTGCGTACTAGCTCACTTTTTGCTAGTGACCGACAAAATAAGTATAGTTGTCTCGCATTAGCACAGTTGATAAGGTTTTCTTATTGAAATACTCTAGTGTAGCTGATACATCGTCTGCATCGTACACCGGTTTTGTATTTGTATGTGTTGTGTGAGTGGTATGAACGAATAATCGAATTAACCGGAGTGAACTACGCATCGGATAACGAAGAGTTTTCCGCCCGGTAAACTTTGCTGGCTGGCAAAGTATGTTCATCCTACATTGCTGGTAGAAAGCAATGACAAATAAAAAATTCCTGGCTGGTATTATGGTCCTCAATGAATTTGCTTGCTGGCAAAAGGGATCCTTTGGACTTTGTCTTGCTGGCTCTGAGGAGCGGCTATTTTTTTCCCACGAAAGTTAATTATTAACCATAAACCGCTTTAAAGGTACCAGTTTGTTGTTCGGAAATGAAATGAACCTTATTTGAAAAATTGGTCGTTGAGCACTCCTGAACTCTAGATGTCTTTATTACAAACTGCCCATTCTTCTGGAAACCCGGGTCTTGTATGAAAGGTCTTGTAAGATCTGATCTTTGTTCCGGTAAAACCCAACAGGTCTTTTTTTTTTTCAGCTTTAGAGACACCCGTGAACATTGTAAAATTGTGATGGACTTAAGGCTTGAAGGATATGATTGGAGTACTTTAAGCTCTTTGGATGACCTTGATGAGAGTGTGGAACTGTTAAGTCAGAAACTATGGGAAATGTATAATGACTGCTTTCCCTTGATAACAGTCAAGACATCTTCTAGAGACCCCTCCCCCCCTCCCCCCCTTTATGTCACCACTGGTGAGGCACCTTTGTAAGATAAGAAATAAGAATGCAAAAACAGACAGGTATGCTACGAGAGTTGCTCGCCAAGAGAAAATTAATGATCTAATTCGCAAAAATCAAATAAATGCCATCCGTAATGAAAATAGGAAACACTGTAGGGGATCTAAGGGATGGTGGAACACAACCAATAGAATTACTGATCGGAAAACACAGGGTACCTCCGTTAGCAAACTAATAAATCCTGATGATGTTAATGCATATTTTCAGTCCATTAACACTGATGATGCAAATGAGGCACCACAGCCCCCAGAGATACCAGACGGTACACCTGCCCCGAGGTAACTGTGCTTTCAGTGAGGAACTTCCTGAGGCACTAGACACGTACAGCTTCAGCTTCCACTTTTATGGAAGTTGGCAAATGTTACAACTATTCCCAAGGCATC
Organism: Montipora capricornis; assembly: GCF_036669925.1. Taxonomy (NCBI): domain Eukaryota; kingdom Metazoa; phylum Cnidaria; class Anthozoa; order Scleractinia; family Acroporidae; genus Montipora; species Montipora capricornis. Next base: position 7,687,766 of record NC_090894.1, read on the forward strand.
CCCATTGAGTAAATGTAGTCAATTGAGACCCATATCACTTAAAAATGTAATTATGAGAATTTTTGAAAGGGTCGTCTACAAACAAGAAATATCTACTACCCTGCAGTCATCTATTGGGCTCTACCAGTTTGCCTATAGGAAGGGACATAATACTACAATTACCCTTCTTAAATGTCAACATTATTGGTTAAAATGGTTGGATGAAGATGCAGACTTTGTTAAAGTGTATTCTTTCGACTTTAGCAAAGCTTTCGATTTTTTTCCCATCAGATTGTATGTAATAAGCTCAAGTTATATAATATCAACCCTTAACGTTATTAACTGGATAATTAATTTTTTGAATGACCGTAAACAGAGATTTGTAGTCGATGGTGTCACAACAAAGTTCGTTGAAATCGACAGGGGTGTTTCACAGGGGACCGTCTTAGGTCAGGGGCACCCAACGTCAATTTTCGGAAAATATCTGTTTGGAAGACGATTTGAGATCTAGAATTTTTGGAACATTTGTTGTAAATTTTCTTGCCTGCCTGCCTGTCCTAGGATTTTCGAGCCTCTGAAAAATGGTATAATTGCCCATTTTTAACGGATTTTCAGGATTCTTTTTTCTGAGTGAAATTTTCGAAAAGGTAAGTTTTTATCCCTATAGTTTTCGGATCACTAGACTTTCAGCTAGGAACTCCGAAGATATGAAAAATTTTAGGGGATAAAAATATGGCTATATCTACCGTTTAAATGCTACAATACGTTTAACAATGCTATGTTTAAGTGGTTTTGAACTATATTCTTGTTGGGTTCCCCTGTTAGGTCCAGTGTTGTTCTCTATCATGGTTAATGACATTAATGTTGTGAACCCGGAAACAAACCAGCTTATTAATTTTGCAGACGATATCACCTTCAATATTCCGATTGGGCCAAATTTGCCTGATGATTCATCGGCCATTGAAATTCAGAACATTGAGCTCTGGTCAAGGACGAATGGTATGAAATTAAACCTAAGTAAGACATAGGAATTAGTAACGAGAGGAAAGACCCCAAAAACCCCCCCTGGGACTGTACCTATTATAGAAAAAAAGAGCGAACTTAAATTATTGGGAGTAACCTTTCATAAAAATCCTTGCAACTGGGATACTCATTTTCACAATATGATGCATAAGGCTAATTCAAGACTCTATATTCTGAGGATTTGCAAGTACTATAGGTACACCTTAGAAGAGCTTACGATCTTATTTCATAGCTTAATTATGTCAGTATTTTACATACTCAATTGAAGTCTGGGCATGTGCTTATGCTGGTAAATACCTCTCTAAGATCGATAACTTCTGCAAGCGAGCATGGAAATAAAAATTATGGTTACACCAAGGAGTGCATATTCATCAGGGATGTAATCCAAACTAGAGATAAACAACTATGGGAAAAAATCACACATAGATTCACATTGTTTAACAGATCTTCTACCTAGGTACATATCAGTCTTTACGTCAACGTGGTCATGATTATATATTACCACGTACTCGCACAGAGCGCTTTATATAGATTAAGCGTTGTTTTATAAATAGATCTCTTTTTAACTTTATCTAGTTTCACGTGTGTAAAGAAAGTAATATATATATTTTTTTGAGATGATTCTTCTTTCTACTGTATTGTAAAATTGCATGTATGTTTGCAAGTGTTTAGTTTTATTAACCAATAAAGACTTACCTTATCTTATCTTATCTTATCTTATCTCAAAGCAACATGGGTTCCAATCCCCGGACTCAACTGGGTTCAGTTTGTTGGTTCTCTAATCTACTCCAAGAGGTTTCACTTCGGGTATTCCGGTTTTCCCCTCTCCACAAAAAAAAGCTCCCATATAACTTAGAGCACTTGTGCTCCGCTAGGTGAGATCGAGACCTTAATGAAACTATCATAATAATTTATGCTTTCGTGCGACACTCTTGTATCAAGTATTTGGCGCGCGAGTGCAGTGAGCTGAAACTTAATGTGACTCAAGAAATGATTTTCAAGAATGACATGAAACCCTCCAAAAAAACCCTCTTTCGAAAAGTGGGACTCGAACGTGACGCCAAGGAACGTATGGACCGCGGACTTGAGGACACAGGGAAAGCGCCGCTGATGTCGGATTGTTCATGATCCCCTGGGAATGCCTGCAGATGCACTGATTTTGGCCTTTGAAATCACTATCGTAAACTTTAAAAAGAACTATTATGGATTTAATTCAACGAAATTTACAACGAAAGTTTTTTCAACAAAAGTCGTCACCTTGTCTACTAAACCTGCACTACCTACCTTCTAACTATCTTGGAGAAGACCTGTTTACTAAGGAAAACGAACTGCTATGGCAACAAGAAACTCGCAATCTTTACTTATGACATGTAAGTGCTTACCTGTGTCGACTCCTTCTTTTAAAACGAATTCGAATGATGGATTCTCTTCTGTTCCAGCCGTATAAACAGGAAGCGGGGCAATTATATGTTTGCTGAGCGCCATAATTCTGCGAACGTTGATGATGTGGTGCTGCAGACCTCAGGTAATTAAATGTACATGTGTCACAATCTTTAGTTTTCAGTGGGCTCACACACGCATTATGCATAAATTATGAAACCCGCAGGTGTCTTTTAATTAGTTCCTCAGTACGGAGTAAACAACTGTTGTGTTTTGGGCACGGTCAAGGCCAAAAAAAGAGAACGAAAACCTACAACAAAGAATTTTGTCGAGTTTCATAACCATTCCCCTCTACATGTATTAACTGTGGTTTTTTTGACAAGTTAGGGTTAGTACTTTTGACAAGTAACAGAAATCAGAACAAGTGATTTTACGAGATCATTTCCATTTAAAATCACTTTCGTGCGTTGATCTACTACAGTGATGTGCGTTGGATTACTACAATAGATGTTGGTCAATTTTTTGTCTAAATTTCTTTGCAATCTTCGCGAACAAATAGCAGCTGCTGTCTGATTGGAAAGTGCATTTCACGACCAATAATTTAGATAACAAAGCTAATGTCAAGGCTAGAGTAGGTTAGAATAGTCTGGCATACTATTTTTTTGCCTCCACCACTCAACCGGACACTAGAGCTAGGTGATATATGGGCGCGTTGCCCAGCCAACCCCTCCGTAGAACTAAAAGAAGGGCTTGAGTGAAGGCGAAATTGAATTTGAGACCTATAACAAACTCTCCAAAGAGTCTGACATAGGTATTAATGGCACTCACTGTGGCTCAACGGTTGTGTTGTAGAATTTTTCTGTCAGGGACTCCAGGATTAGGGAGTCATGTAGCTCCACCAGCTGATTGAGTACTAAATGAAGCAATATCGGCAACAATACCATGGAAAGACTTCTTGAAAGAGTCGCTGTAAGTGGAATAGTTCATAGGCTTATAATGTGAAATCAAACGGCCACGACTGGCAGAGGAAGAAAAAGGCCTAAAAATGTACTTGCGTCGGAATAAAAAACATACAACTGACTGCCTTCCCTTAGCAGGTCAACTTAGCACTTTTCCATGAAAATGGAAATAAGCTCATCATGAAAACTTGACATTCTTATTCCTAATACGGGACAACCGAAAAGCGAAGAAACCTGAAAGGGCTAAAAACAAATATCACTTAATGATGCAATAGAAGTAGATCGCTCATATGAGCTCTTTCTGGCAACTTCCTGGGAAGATCTGCGTTAAGCGACTCCTTTCGATGCTTTCATGACAAGCGAGACTGCAAGGCGAACATCCCCTAACTTGGCTGCTACCGCAAAACGAGACGACTTGTTGATTGGAGAACAGACTCCGACAAAAGCAAGTTAACAAACCTGGCGAACAGGGGTACGATCCGTGATAGATCATCGGACAGGAATTTCATTCTTTTCTCGGCTGCACAAAATATGCGGACGGACAAATCGATAAAAATCCGAAGATACTTTAGATGATAATTTGAGTTGGGACCCAAAGGGATTTCTCTTCATTAGAAACAAAGATCGAAGAACAAACATTTTTGCCTGAATTCTCAACAGTGACAGAGAGCGGAATAAATATAAACCTGACACAAAAGGTTCAGCAAAACAATCAAGACAAAGGGAAACAAAAAACGCGTATGACACACATGCGGACAATTGAAGTGCTGAGGTATTGGTCTTGACAGCAAAACCCCGGGTGCGGGAATTTCACGCAATGGAAGCCTGCAACGAAACTCAATGATGTTAATAAAATAAGACGCACCGAAGCGCTTCCAAAACTGAATAGATCTATAAAGTCTCTCAGTAACAGTTCACAGCAACAACGGTTAATAAAAATTCATAACCATAAGCATATCGAGAGACTAAGGGCGCTGATGCCGCGATTTTTTTACCGTGAGAGAGAAAAGGATAGACGGCTCTCCAGTGGCCTGATTTGGCACACGCAAAGCAAACGCTAGGCCGATCTAGTGTCTTCGACCAAACTTTCCTTGGCTTTAGCAGAATTGGTGCGTTCCAACGCAATAGCAGGATCTTCTACCACTTCTAAAATTGATTTGCCGGCGGTAAATTGGCCTTCGTTGCTCGACTTTTTAAAGAATGACGGATAGTTTCTCTTCAACTTCTCAATTCCTGACAAAGTTCATGGGGGCAACTGAATCGCTTGAACTTTTCAAGTAGAAGTAGAAACGATAGGCAGCACTAAGCTGTGAGAGAAAACTCTCAGTTACTTTGGGAAACGAAGTCCTTGACTTCGGCATCATCCATAAGGAGAGCGAAACAGGACTTGTGCACGCAGCCAAGGCTGACCGTGAATGCCTCACTCGCTGAACGACCGCCAAGTACAAACCACGATCACGTGACACTCCAAGCGCCTGATGCTCACAACCAGTAAAAGAAAGCAGAACAGGTGATTTTATGAGATCATTTCCATTTAAATTCCCTTTCGTGCATTGATCTACTGCAATAATATGCGAGAGACCACTACAATAGATGTTGGACAAATATTTTGTCCAAATTTCTTTGCAATCCTCGCGAACAAATAGCAGCTGTTGTCTGATTGGAAAGCGCATTTGACGACCAATAATTTACGGCTAATATATAATTCAAATGATTTTTCTCTATTTTAATATTAAATTCATGTCAAGGATGGAATAGGCTAGAAAAAGTGTGACATACTATTTATCATTTAGTTTAATGCTGCAAAGTATTAAAACAAATGAACTGAACTGGACGATTTTATATTGTTCGGTGTCAATCCAATATTGGGGACCTTAAGCAAGGACAAGGACTACGGCTACGAGAACGCCACATAACAATAGGTTTAATTTAGCAAAACAATAGTCCTGGACGCCCTACACATTCATTTTACGTTTTGAGACATTTCGTTTCCGTTCTCGTCTTGACGACGACGACGACGACGACGATGAATTTCAATTTTCTCTCTAAATATCCTCACCATTCTCTCCAATTTTAATCTTGTAATGTGGCCTCACACTTTCCAAGCCGATCGACTTAAAGTAATCGAAAAATTATGACAGTAACGGGAAATAATACTTGTAGACAACGGTGTCGTAGCCGCCGTCGTCGTTCTCGCTTAAGGTCCCTAATCAAGTGCGGCGACAACGTGTAACCAATTATGTATCTTATTTTGGAGTTAACTAATTCTTGGTAATTTCAATTATTCCACGCTAAAATCTGTTTCAAAATCTGTTGAAAGTTGAAAATAGGTGCATGCTTTCGACAGAATCTTCATAGTTGGAAGCTACGTGCCAAGATCATTCCAATTGTTTTTGGGAACACGTCCCCTTCAGCACTTTCATCGATATGCTGTGGATGTTTAAGAGACCACTACAATATGTTCGACAAAAGATTTTGGCCAAATTTCGCTGCAATCTGCGGGAACAAATAAATCTGCTTTGGTCACCAGTGGCAACTGCTGTCTAACTATTCAGCTATTGAATAATTCAACCGGTTTACCTCTATTTTAACACTAAATACTTTTGCTAGCATCATTTCTAAAATTATCGCATGTACACGGCTCTGCAACCTCAAAATCCCGCTCGACTTTTAAGCGTCGCTCACGTTTTTCCAATCGTTAAATGATCTGGACAGAACCGAACCATCACTAGAATTTGATCAAACCAAATCAACCAATCAAAAAAGCATATATTAATAATACACCAGTCAATGTAAACTCCCGCACCCCCCCCCCTCCCCCGGCCAGGACATAGCGGGGCATTAGACAAGCGCTCACTTCTAAAGTTGCAAAATGCCCCACACCCCAAGGTCAGGTTTTTGCTCGTATTGAAGCTAACGACCCCGCACACATCCCCTGCTCTTGTTGAGTGGAAGACATAGGCTAATGTAAATGGTTTAGACTTTACTTGTCAAGTAACACACGTCACCGCATACAATGCTTTTCAAATGGTATGACGGATTTACATTTTTTGGGGCATGATTGACCATCATCCAAGTAACTCTTCGATGCAATTCATCTTGAAGAGATCGGCGGATAAGTTATTGACGCCGTGCATGTTTGGGAGGAAGAAGACATAGAAAGGGAATTTTATAACCTCGACGAATAACGTCCAATATAAAACTCGGAACATTAATTCTTTCCACTTGGAGATGCATTTGGCTAACCTTCCTCTGACGGACGTATCAGATATGCCTCGTAGAATCCAATTCATACGAATCAAGGAAAGAAAACTCGACACAAGAAGAATCAGCCCCCAGACAGGGAAAATAAACATCGTCATCAACATCTAGATAATCAGTATTAAAAAAGGAATCAGTTACACCTTGATCAAACTGCTCTAGTCAGAAGTTTGTCCAGAGCTTCGATTTTCTTGACCTCACCGATCTGAGCGCCGGAAGAATCCTTTTCAACTCGTCTATAGATTTCCGGAAAAGCTGTGCCATTGATGCCATCATGGTCTGGTTGTCAGCTCTGTCATTCTATCAATGCCTTTTCGAAACGTTCTCTTCGCCCATGGCGGTAAGAGGAACAAATTATGTGAGAGAAGACAATGTTAAAGAGACTGATGCAGGCCTACTTGAATGGCTCCCCAGGTAACGAACTAACACTTTGAAGACAGCATGATACCCATTATGCCTTACACCAATCGTACCCAGACCCTTCTGTTCCCGTGCCGTAGAAATAAAAATTCCTGTCGTATTCGCACACTCAACCGACAGAAATTACATTTGTTGTCATCAGCACCTCTTCGCAGGGCGAGATTTGCAAATGCCGGCGATGAAATCGCGCCAAACAAGAGAACAAGCATTTGATACTCCTGCACCTCTCCCACTATGTTTCCATCGTCCCACAAAAAGAATCTCAAAAACGAACTGTCACGCTCCGGGACTCGAACTTGGTAGAACATAGATTCTATGTCTGCCATAACTGCAACTCTTTCTTTGCGGAACCTGATCAACTCCCCAATAAGTGAATTGGTTACGTCGGGGCCCTTCTACAAAATGCTGTTGAGTGATATCCCCCTGAACTTTGCAAAGCTATCGAAGACCACTCTAATTTTACCATATTTGTTGGGATTATATACACCATGGTGGGGTATATACCAGACATTGCTCTTCGAAGAACCCAACTGATCGGTGTTACTTTTCGGGCACAGCCTTTTTCCATCAGTTCTTTCCCGAAGATCCTGTAGTTGTCGCACAACTTAAGGTATCTTTCTAGCCTTTTCTTTAACCATCCGACCCGTGCCAAGGCTTGAGACTTATTGTTAAGGATCGGAGATACACGGTTCTTGAACGGTAAGGAAATTTCATAATGACCTTCCTTTAACTGTATCTTCTCCGTATTCTGCATAAACTGGCGTTCATCTTGGGACATCTCTGTCTTATGGTCAGCAAAGAGGTCGGTGAAGTCGCGGTTGTAGACGTTCTCCACCATATGTTGAAGCTGAGGGTCACCTTTAAGAAAGAAGCTTGAAGTTTTCTGATCTATTGTGACAACGACCCAAAGGACCGTTTACCGCCCAGTCAATACGCGTTCTTGATGCGTACGGTCCACCATTTTGGCTGTGCTTAATTTTAAAATTGGATCAAGCGCCTGTGGAACATTACTAGCAACAAGGAGTCCGATCTCAGCATCTACTTGATGATCAGACTTCGTCAAGATTAGGCGCAATTTGGTCACGGATGAGGTAACCATGAACTGGACTGTTTTTCTTTTCCAGAGTAGAAAGAGAAATCTTCACCTTTGTACCGTCTGGTTGCTTGATTTTGAAAGGATTTTTACGGGGATAACGGCCATTGCTGTCCAAAGACGGGCCTCACCATGAATAAGGCTACTGGGACACTCATCGGCGTTAGCCATTTCAGACCTGGAGTATCAGCGCTCCTCTCGGTTCCAACACTTACGTCCACTGAGGACTTCTCACGATTACTTGATGTGTGAAGAACACTAGGATGCTTACGAGTGCAGTTTGGAATTTTGCAGAAGCCTCTTAGCTTATAGAATTTTTTATACCTTCCATTTGAGACGATTACAATCCTCAAGGGCGTGGTTTTGCGGGGAAAACGACCACACAATAGACTAAACATTAGGGCTGACGAGATAAGCACAGGGATTCAGCTCTGAATTCGTTGTCTGGTTAGTCTCAACTTGGATAGCAAAGGTCGATGTCTTCGATTTGGATGGTCTGAAACCAACTGATGACTGTGACGGTCTTCGTGATCTTGAATCAGAGAAGGACTGAGTGTTGCCCGAGATGTTGCCAAAGACAGGGTTTGTGGCGATTCTGGCTTCCCGATCAGTTACGTGCATCTCCATGATGTCATTGACACTGCGGCACCCTCTATCTCTCATGTTAAACGGCAGCTTAAAAATCAACTTCTGAATGTTCCCTGGCGGGTCAAACTTAGATGCGTACTGACTGCCCGCCAGAGCATTCTTACAACTTGACGGGAAGATAGCAAACTTGTTGAGGCTGGACCATCCTCTGCCTTTATAGGGGGTCCCGTCAAATCTTTGGACTCATACGCCGATGCAATTCAATATTCGTCCCCAAACTTTCTTTTAAGAAGCTTTCGAGCCTTTTCGTAACTAGCATCAGGCGGCAAATGATGGCAGGAGTTTATCAGCTCCTTCACGTCTCCGGTGGTATATTGCTTGAGATAAAAGAGCCTTTCAATACTACTGCAAGTTCGGGATTCTATCAAACTTTCAAAGCTCCGAATAAAACTACGATTCTGTTGGTCCTGTAGGGTAGCCTGCTGTCGCTGTAATGCTATCGCTTCCTAACCAAGGTTATCGGCATCAATGGAGAAATCCGTATCGACAACTTGTGGACCTGTGGCAACTCGCGGCCGGTGTTCTCACTGCTAGCATTGACGGGAACGAACACGCTCAATCTCCCGAGAGCGTTGAAAGTAGCTAAGCTGCCTTACGTTCATAGCGTAATCTTTGATATTGAACATCCATGCAAGTTTTGTTGAATTGACACCAGTCGAAACAAGGTATCCGCTGACCAGAGTGTAGAGCTCATCGACCAGCCAGCTGAACAGGTACTGGGTTTCCATTGGATCGCAGGCTCAAGCCAGGTTAACTTATTGTAAGAATAACTAACCCGAGAGTTCCGCTTTTAGGCTTGGCTAAATCTTTATATTAGCCCGATTTAAGATCATTCAAGGTGGAGAGAATTAATAACAAAAAACATAGTTAATGGACTAAAGACCTTACCCGCTTTATCATTGGGCGAGTCTGATGAGACACGCGAGCTGAATTAAAGGAGCGGGAAAAACTACATTAGCAGTAATAGAAAACTCGGAACATAAACTTGAGAGTCAAATTTAAATTTAAAATGCATCTATAACAAACATATCTTGCCTTTTTTTGCTCCTCGAGATTCTGCCTTTAGTGTATTCCCAGTTGTAAAAGTCAGCGAAACTGGTTAGTCATTGGCACCGAGCGTAAGTTAGGGACATGAAGGCATCAAAACCTACTTTTAAGAGAAGATTTTCCTTGAAAACAACGGGGAGGAACTTTGTACGAGCGTATAGCTGGTTCAGTTACTCCGGGCATGGGACTAGCTAGAAGGCGCGAGGTCAAGAGTTCGACTCCGGATGGAACAACACTTCATGCATCATCTTCAAATGACTGAAGACAAAGTGCTGCCTTTGTAATCACATCCGCAAACAGTCGGAGGAGGAGATGACGTATAGCCCTGAGTTACATAAGGAGCTCATTGTTAGGAGAGAGAGCAAGTTAAGTAACCATAACCATATTTAACGTCGATAACTCGTAACAGTAATTCAACTGACAAACCTGAAGTCGACGGTGCGCTCATTTTACTCCCCTCTCTCCATCAGTGCTCCGCGTATTTAAAGCTACTTAGCTACACGGAAAGGAAAGAAGTCGAAACAAGGATGTGAGATCCGGGAATCGAACTCAGGACCTCTTGCACCAAGGCCGCGCACTAACCGACTGTGCCATCCTTGCTCCTTGCACCTCCTCCTTGAAGGATCGTTTTCACGTCCTCTCGGTTTTTCTCGTTTAATTTATGCATAGAAAGAGAGATTGTGCGTTTATTGTATGAGCCACAATAGATAGCGGCTCAGCTTTTCTGGAGCACAGCTTTTCTGTAGTCGATCATAAGCATATCTATGCTTACGAGAAGGATTTTGTCAACTGACGGTTTGGTAACCTGAGCGGACGAAAACTCAGTTAGGAGTCAATTGATAACTAAAGGTTGTGTTACTGGTGGATTGTTTTAAAAGACGCTATTTTTACTAACACACTGAAGATTGAAAAGGTGCTTTTCGGCTCATGACATCTGCAAAATAATGACAAAACCGATTCTTTTAAATAAATGCGATTTAAAGATGGTTTTAAAGGGGAAGTGTCACTCTCTTTTCAAAACACTAAAAGACGCCTTTGCATCAATGAAGAGCAAAAAAAATACTGTGATTTGTACCAAAGGATGGAGGGGATGGAAATGGACTGAAACTCGAAAAAAACTGGCCTGTTTTTTCAAGTTTGGAGACGATATCTTCAGAAAGTCGCCAAAAAATGAATTACGAATAGCTCTCTGTGCCATAAATGATTTTCACATCTTCTCAGTGAGTTGTCAGGAATGTTGTACATGTGAGCTAAAGTACTAATTTAGAATTTTACCCAGTTTTAACCTAAAAACAGTAAATTTAACACGACAGTGCCCCTTTAAGACTGATAGTCAAGAAAGAGTTCTGTTCAAATTTCGTGTTCCGTGGTAACTCGCAAAAAGAACACATTTTGGCTTATCTTTTTGTTCTACAGTCACTTGAAATCGTTTAACTCGGAAATGCTGCATAAACGATTTTAAAGACGGTGCTTACTAATTCGAAGGTATTTTTGCGCGGTTTTATGAATATGTATAGTAATCCCATGGGGCCGAGTAAAATTAAGGATTAATATCAGGCGTGTTTTTTTTCTTTTATATATTAATGATTTTTCTAATTGCTCAAATTTATTCGACTTTTATCTATTTGCATATGACTCCAATTTATTCTTGCAGAGTCATTTTTAGAATCTCTTGTAGGATGTTCATGCCCCAATAAAGAGAGTTAAGATCGATGAGAGACCAAATCCATTTGTTACGACTGAAATTCGCCAATTAATGAAGACCCGAGATCAATGGCACAAATGTGCTATCAAGTCAAATGACCGCCTTCACTGGAATGCATATCGAATTTTTTAGACAGGAAGTCAAGCGTGAGTTCAGATTTGCAGAAAAGGCTCATGTAAGATCCGAACTACTGAAGTGTAGTGGAAATACCAATGCGATATGGAAGATCATAAATAATGTACCTGATCACCCGGTTGTTTTGGCAAATAAATTTAACGAATATTTCACGTGTGTGGGATGTGTCACTGTCCAGAACGCTAGTGACCTTGCTACTGAACATAACATTGATGTTAATCCTATAACTACAGTGCCAACACCTGATGAATGTCCTGAAATATTTCAGTTTCATGCTGTGTCAGATAAGGATGTCTAATCTGTTATTAGGGGCTTCGCCTCCAACAAAGCACCTGGCTATGATAAAGTGTCTGTTCGAGTACTCAAAGATAGTCTGTCAGCAATTCTTCCGGCGATAACAACCATTATGAACAATTCCTTCAACACTAAAACCCTTGCAAGGTCATGGAAAATTGCTGAGCTAACTCCAGTCCTAAAGTCAGGTGATTCTGAAGAACCATGCAATCATAGACCTATCTCTCTTTTGCCTGTGTTATCAAAGGTGTCTGAGCGCCTGGCTCATAGACAGTTTGTTGATTTCTTATCTGCAAACAAGAAATTAGCTAAAACCCAGAGTGGTAACCGTAAGCTCCATTCCGCGGAAACAGCCCTTCTCTGTGTTACCGATGACTTGTTGAGAGCAATGGACGATAAAAAGGTCTCTGTCACCGGTCAGCGTTCTTTTTTATACCGTGGAGCCAAACTATGGAATAAGCTAAGTAATGATCTTAAAAATGTAAATTCTGTAAAGGCCTTTAAATCGAAATTGACCAAACAATTACTTTTAACTTAATTTCATCTATTTAGGAAAACACATAATTTAGATTTGTATTAATTAATTGCTTATTTATTGTTATTTATATATCAATTATTGTTCTTTGTATTTTTTATTTAACTTGTAACTGAAAACCCCTTTAAGGGAGTTGCAATAAGGTAT
>NC_090894.1:7712891-7717891 GCF_036669925.1 Montipora capricornis
TTAGACTCATTAAATGCAGGGTTTGAAAATGGAACTTTGTCTGTATCACAAAGACGAGGGGTTATTTCTTTAATCCCAAAAGATGAAAACAATCTGATGACATTATCTAACTGGCGCCCAGTTACCCTGCTCAACGTAGATTCTTGCAAAGGTAATTGCAAAGAGAATTGAACCAGTCTTGTTGAAATTAATTCATCCGGATCAGACAGGCTTTATTAAGGGAAGATTCATTGGACAAAATATCAGATTGTTGAATGATTTAATGGAATATACAGACGACCAAAAAATACCAGGAATTCTGTTGTTTATTGACTTTGAAAAAGCATTTGATACAATAGAATGGCCCTTTATTCAAAATGTACTTGAATGCTTTAATTTTGGTCCTGTTATAAGAAAATGGGTCTCAATACTCTATAGGGACGTAGAAAGTGCTGTTATGAACGGAGGCTACTCAACTAACTACTAGTACTTTAAAGTCTCAAGGGGAGTTCGACAAGGATGTCCACTAAGTCCCTTGCTATTCGTGTTGGGTGTAGAGATCCTGGCTCAAAAGGCAATCTAGGAGCTGCCGTGGAATAAAGTTACCACAATCAGCAGAAGCCAAAATTAGCCAATTCGCAGACGATACAACTCTTATTTGTAGGGACCTAAATGCACTCAGAGAAAACATGAATGTTTTAAATAAATTTAATGACATTTCCAGCCTCAAATTGAATAAGAAAAAAACTAAAACTAATAAGAAAAAGACTAAAACCTAAAACCAAACCTTTGGGTTTCCAACCCTATCTAGAACCAATTAAGTCACTAGGGGTAAATTTATCATAAGACAGAGATAATAATCTGAATTTTTTTGTAAAAATTCACAAGATGGATACGAAGTTAAATATGTGGCAAACGAGAGATTTAACTTTGTATGGTCGCACAATGTTAGTTAAGGCCTTAGGCATATCTAAGATAGTTTATGTGGCTTCCATGCTTAGTGTTCCTGAAACGGTGGTTAAAACAGTGCAAGGAATTTATTTCGTACAAGATTTACTAAATAAAGACGGTAAGTTTCTATCTCTAGAAAATATGCAAAGGAAACATAATGTGCAACTAAATTACTTAAAATATTTCCAACTAATTGCTGCAATTCCAAATTATTTGAAGAGAAAAGTACAGGCAACTAGCTGCTTTGACAAACAGAAATACACTTGAGGAATGGGATATTTTTCATCCGTCTAAAGACAAAGCTATTTCTTTAACTAAATGTAAATGTAAAGACTATTGCAAATTATTCCAGGAAAAGATTAGGACAGGCCCTACCGCTGTAAAAAGATGGTGTAGACGTTTTCCGAACTTTGATTCTAGTTGGAAACAGACCTTACACAAAATTTACAAAACGACGAGTGACAAAAAGTTAAGAGAATATGGTTATAAGGCTTTCCACAGAATTTTAGTTATTAATAAGGAGCTCAAGCAATTTAAAATCAGGAAGGATGACCTATACTTTCAATGTAAAAATCCTGATTCATTAGAGCACACCTTTTTGGAGTGCCCTATGAGTGTTCAATTCTATCAAGAAATCTTATCATGGTTCAATGCTTCGGAAAACACTCACAAATTTATTTGGTTGACGAAATTTTACTTCAGAATTATCCCCCTCCTGCTATCAGTAATGACCTCCGACGCCGACTGGATCTGCTTATCTTACTAACAAAAAGGTACATATATATTTGCAAAATTAACGAAAAAAATCTTAATAACTTACAATTTATAAACAAGATAAAAATGCAATGGAAAATTGAGAATTTAACTTATGATAGTCAAGCACAAATATTGTTAACAAACCTCTTTGAGTGTTATTCTTTTTTCGTGTTCTGTTGAAATTATTGAATTGGTATTTATTGTAGTTATAATTGATCAAATAAATAACTAGTATTGTGAGTACCGTGAGTAATGTATGTAATTAGCCGTAAGTGATACATTGTATTGTTATACCTCCCAACTTAAATACGTTTTCTGATTGGAGGAGAACGTGTCACGTGTCATTGGTCAAAACTTCATGACGCCCTAGGGCTACAACAACTTGAACTTTCGACTCACACGTGATCAGGTCGTGCACCTTTGAAACGGCGGCAAATCTATACGCCAGCCGACGTCAAGCAAATAATTTTTATCTGTGTATTGTTCTAGTTTGAGTTGGGAGGTATAACAAAACACTTAATGACTGGCCCCTCGGGAAACAGTGAGTTTTGTTTCCCCTCGACCTCAACATTGAGGGTCTCGGGGAAACAAGACTCACTGTTTCCCTTGGGACCAGTCATTAAGTGCTTATTGTTATTAGTGTAAGTAAACAGTATTGTAAGTAATGTATTGTAGTGTATTGTACTGATTAATGATAATAAAAAAATGAAAAATAAAAAAAGAAACATCTCAATTCCAAATAAGGTAATTTTATGGTTTCACTTTCATCGTTCTTTTCTTTGGCCGGCGACGCAATCAATCCTTTTAATTTGACAAAACCAAGGTGAGCGCTTTGCATGGGTAACCATCGGACAGGATTGGGAGTGTGATCAGTTACACAATAAATAAAACTGAACGTGGGAGCATTGTATTCAAAGATTCCCAGCATTGCACAAGCTTTTGGGACTAAAGGCGCTGTTAAACTGTGCAATGTTTCGTGCACGTTGTCTTTTTGCAACGCCATTGCGAGACTAGTTCCCCAAATCATTGCCCAGTGTAACATACCTTGCAACGGCCAAAAACGCTGCGAGACAAGTTGCAAAAAGTAGAATTGAGTTTTACTTTCCGCAACTCTTCACTCTTCCAGCCGTATACACAGGATGTTTTCTAAGTGCCCTAGGTCTGCGAACGTTATTTACTGATGGTTGCAGACTGCTCTGAGGTGTTTGAAGGTCGCTCCAACGAAACATGAATTCAAGTTAGGGTTGGGGTTGGTAATGAAAAGCAGTAAGGGTGACTTCATGCATGAAATCATTTAAAATGATCCTTTTCGTGCGTCAGCTGATCTACTGCCGTGATTTGTGGGAGATCACTACAATAGTAATCTGCGCGAACAAATATCGACCGCTAAATAATTTAACCAATAAATAATTCAAATAATCTGTCTGGCATAATATTCATCATATTTTTCCTCCACTACTCAACCAGACACTCAAGCTAGCCGATATATGGGCGCGTTGGACAGCCAAGCCCCCGTGCAGTTTATTAAGCACTGGAATAGGTACAAAAATATTAATACAGCAATTCTAAAATAAAGAGAAAAGCAATGAACCAGATCTGGACACGAAAACCCCTAAAAAAACATAAGGTGGAAAAAAGCGGGGAACGTGTACCCCCGACCAAGGCAGTGGTGGGACTCTCGGAGTTCTAGGGAATTCTAATTGAAAGACTACTTACAATGTGAATGAACGCTATCATATACCGCCCAAAGAAGGCATTAAGCACTAAATTCAGCTCGATAGGACAAAAAAACGAAACAGGACTTGTGCACGCATCAAAGGCTGACCGCAGAATGCCTCACACGCTAAACGATCACCAAATACAAACCACGATCACGTGGCACTCCAAGCACCTGCCGCTCACAACCAGCCCTCTGCTACGTGACGGCAAAATATCAATTTATGCAAATCAGGATTATCACAAACGATGAATATTTAAAAGATTAGAACAAATGAACTGAAGTAGACGATAAAATATTGTTCGGTGTCAATCCAATAATCACGTACAGCGACAACGTAAGGTAACTTATTTTGGAATTTACTAATTCTTGATAATTTCTAATATTCCACGTTTAAATCTGTTTGTTGAAAGTTGAAAATAGGTGCATGCTTTTGACAGAATCTTCACAGTTGGAAGCTACGCGCCGCGATCATTCCCATTGTTTTTGGGAACACGTCCCCTTCAGCACTTTCATCGATATGCTGTGGATGTTTAAGAGACCACTACAATATGTTCGACAAAAGATTTTGGCCAAATTTCGCTGCAATCTGCGGGAACAAATAAATCTGCTTTGGTTACCAGTGGAAAATACTGTCTGATTAGAAAAAGGATTATACGACCACTGGGTCAACTATCATTAGCTATTAAATAATTCAACCAGTTTATTTAAATTAACACTAAATAATTCATCTCACGGACTTAAGAGTAGTCTGGCTTAAGCAATACTGTTGATTGTGAACTCCAGAGACAACAACTTCTTTGGCGTAGGGAGACGAGAAAGAGTATTTGGCAGAACGCGCCTACAAATTGCCTTTTCTCTTTTCCAAATCGACAACCAAATGGCTGGAAATCAAGAAGATATATACAGCTTCACACTGCAATTTAAGAAAACGTGGCCACCTCAGCAACTCATCAGAGAAGGAAGAATGAAGGACCCCTTGAAGCAAAATGATCTCAGGACTGTTAGCATTAACAATTACGAAGAGGCCATAAGATATCCCGAAATCCTAATCCAAACATCGTTTGACTTCCGTCTCGATGACCATGAACTTATTGTTCCCGCATGGTCAAGTGGTAAGAGCGATACAATGATTTAAATAGGTCAGATATGAGCGAAAAATCTTTATGGGTATTACGGCGGGTCGTGGGTTAACATTCGGTCAGATATCGTACGCGATATGGCACCTAACGCTTGAAAAAAGTGTGTCATGTGGTAGGTCAATTGAATATTCTGTATCAAAAAAACACAATTCAGAAGAACACGACGAATGTATCAAAATTCATCCAGATTTTCATATGGTCTGAATTCTTCGTTTCGAACGCCTGACTCCCTCGTGAATTATATATGACTTTCATTGAAGTGTCTATGTCGATCACAGACGTACCTGCCTGCTTTCTTTCCTTCCTATCTTCTTGAAAATATCCGCAAAGTCTTTTAGTAGTTAAAAGTTCCCGCAGAGGAGAAAGGAGGGGGGGGGGGGAGGGAAGGTGCGCTTTTCGAAAGGTTGTTTCCAAAGCAAGAAAAGGGAATATCGTGACAAAAGCAAATTGTTATG
>NC_090894.1:7725391-7732891 GCF_036669925.1 Montipora capricornis
TCGTCTCAGTTTCTGTATTCATACACTTATTCTTTCAATCCGAGTCAACATTACAGCAAAGTAAGGGAACAAATAACTATACTATGCACTTACCTGTACTCGAACTCGGACCTCCAGATCTACAGTCAACTGTTTTCACCATTACACTACAACGACGAACATGCGTAACCCAACACAGGTATTTCATTATTTACTTTTGTGTAACAAGTCAATTGATATCCGTGCATGATAACCAAAAGTAGTTCTAGCCTGACACTAATTTTGCTCCGGCCAAGCTTAATGCAGGCTCAATTCAGCTGAGTGCGTGTTCAACATACATGAATAAAAACAAATTCAACCTGAGAACGGATTTTACTGGCAAGGTATTCACTTCATCCATTGTTTTCTCTTTTAGATGTTACGATGCCTTCCCTGGGTGAAGTTGTATCCAAAGAATACTTAAGAAAAAGGCAAAAAGTAGGCAAAAAAATTCAGTTAGTGGTAAAGGGACATTGTCCTGGGAACAAGTGGCTGTATTTAAACTGATTTTGTGATTTAGATGGACCGAGTTAGACAGATGAACATTTACTGGTTTCTTAAGTCATTTCTTCACTATCCAAAGAATAAATACTAACACGAACACCAACGCACTAAAGAAAATACTCAGACACCAAGTTCTAAGAGAATATTGCATGAGGGTCGGTGGAACGACATCATACCCCTTGCGAAGGCAAATCAAAGAATGTCCTCAGTAAAAAATTAATTTTAAAAAAAGTGCTTTGTTTATAGCGGAAGTGCACTTATCTATGAAGCTACAACAAGCTGCAAAGTTAATGGAGACACTTTCATCTTCTTGGGGCGTTATTAATTTACCTATTATCGCACACACTGCAGCCCCCCTCCCCCTTATCAATGTCAACGTTGAAAAGAGGGAGAGGAAGAGGGGAAGTAGGAAAGGTTGTAATTGTAGATCCGGCGGATATTGAAAGCCAGAAAAAGGTGTTTTCTAATAGAAGAGTCTCACCAATGAATTTTGCAACCTGTTGCAACTTAACAGAAACACGATTAAGAAAGGTAACCAGTTGGCTATTAAACGTGGTACAGTTGAATTCGGGACAACGGGAAACAAATCCAAATCAGAGGTTAGAACGAGATTTGAACCCGGGGCAACCACATGCAAATCCAAGGCCCGGGCTAACCACTGGACCACGCGGCCTTCCATCCTCTTGTAAAGACAAGAAAACAAAAGCAATACGTATCTTGAAGCAGGGACTGAAACGGTTAGGCTCGCCATCAGGATTACGAGATTGAGTGGAGGACGATGAAAAATTCCTTGTCGGTAGTTGATGCGCTCATAGACCCATTTCAGTAATTCCCATTCTGGAGGACAAAACAATGGTTGTTCTGTCCCCTGAGAGGAAACAACCCTTTCAAATGCAAAAAAATCTTGTTTCGTCCTCCAGGTTGGGAATTCACTGAAATGGGTCTATTCCAGTCTTCTGCCTCAGCTTCTCTTTGACTTTCCTTTCGGCTCTTTTTTCGCATCGGTTCATTCGCTTTTCATCGTCGGTATCAGATGCAAGGTCGTCGCTCAAATATTCATTATCCTGGGTTCGTAATACTCCTGGAATTCTCCTTAAAAATTCAATTTTGGCATCATCTCCTGGAACACTCATTGATTTTATCTATTGAAATTAGTTACTTTACAAGAAAAGTTTGTCGTCTGAATCAGATAATAAGGGCTAGTTTTCTTCTTCTTCTTCTTTTTTTTTTTTTTTTTTTTGTTTCTTCTTTTTTATCGTAGTGGCTCTTCAAATAAGGCGCTGGATACCTGAGGTCGCAAAGAAGGAAAATAGATTATTAAAGTTGAAAGATTAAATTAAAAGGCGTCGGTTCATCAACGACTATTTAAATGTTTCAGTCTTCTTTCGAGGAAGCTTGTAATTATGTCCCCTTTTTCTTAAGGACGTTCGCGCCAAAATTTTCCTACGGTGAGATTTTCTCAATTTCTCGCCTAGAGTTAGGCCATAAAGTACTTTCTCCAAAAATGAAAAAAAAAATGGGGGTCACCGACTTTGTTTCGGAGAAAATGGCAGTGGAAAAATGCCTTAATTTCGAGAAATCGGTCATATTAGCAAGGTGTAGCCTTATCTGCTCATCCATTGAAAATCATAAAAATAAACTGTTAGAGTGAAGGTTTCCGTGCATAGGTTTTTAGGAGTGGGATTTTTTGATAATTGCAGGCCGCCAGGGATGTCGTAAACAGTACAGTTCATCCTCG
Organism: Montipora capricornis; assembly: GCF_036669925.1. Classification (NCBI taxonomy): domain Eukaryota; kingdom Metazoa; phylum Cnidaria; class Anthozoa; order Scleractinia; family Acroporidae; genus Montipora; species Montipora capricornis. The sequence continues at coordinate 7,727,652 of NC_090894.1, forward strand.
ACGAGCGTTTTCGTGAGCTCTATTCGTTGCAAGCACTACCGGAATTCGATGTCACGAGGAAAGAAAATGTTAAAAAAGATAACTTCTGACGGTCGGAATTTTTTTCATTTCATCAAATTTTGTAGATAGTAAGTAAAGTAAGTGATCCATGATTAAAAAAAATAGAGGTCACCGATGATCTAAACGAGTAAAATCGATGTGATTTTGCAAAGCTCTTGGAAAATTTCGTTTGTCACGTTTTGCGTGATCTGTCGGGGAAGGACTGGAACCCAAGAGAGGATCGATCGTTGAAGGGGATGAAAGGTTTTTACCGAAAAAAAGAACTTTCTCGAGCATACCAACGAAGTTTTAAGCAGGCGTCATCTTCATTTGGTTAGTGTTTTGTATAATATCTCTTCATGGCCGTCATGGTCATCTTCTGGAGTGTGGTTTTTGTGAATTTTAATCGCTGGCTGTTTCCATGCAGGTCCGCACCATTCAAGCTAACGAGGACAAAAATACTCCTCTATTTTCACGCATTCATTTGAACTTAAGTTCGTACGGTAATAAAAACATTTCCAAAAAACAGAACCATTAAATTTACGCAACGTTTTCCAAAACTTTCACCCAATACGCGATCAGCTACCTTTCCAGAGCTTTTTCATCCTCCTGTTCACTTCTCTTAAACGTTTCATGACGATTCGGAAAGAATTGTGCCATTCTTTTGCCGGCCTGGAATTTTTTCCCCGGCGTTTTTGTCGTCATGTTATTTTCACTAATGCTTGAAAAATATTTATGAAAGTCAAGTAGACTAGTGCGCTACTGATAAAACAACGCGAACAACGCGAATATCAGTCGTGCAGTAGTCTATTTGACTTTCATAAATATTTTAAAATCAATTTTGACTGGACGCGATCTTCTCTGATCCAACGCTGTGCAAGACTTATCGTCCACGGTATTTGCGAAGGTCTTAAAACGTCAGCTTCACTAATGCTCGAAGTAGTGCGTGACATCTTACAGTCGCGTTACCTGCGCAGTAACGTTGCGCACAAACAATTAGCGCGAGCGTCCTTAAAATCGTTATGGCCGTTGTGGCGGGTACAATTCGTGAAGAGGATATTCTTTAGTAGTAGTTATGATCTTGTTGAACAAGTTACAGTCTTTACCTTCCTTTAGAGTCGATATCTTAAAATTAGTTTGAGTGGCCAGAAATGTCAATGACCAAACGCCCGTTTTAAAGGGCCGGGGCTTACCCCGGTTTTGTCATAGCATGAAGCCACTGGGAGAATTATTACTCCCCCTGGATGAGATGTTAGTCCATCGTAGGGTTGGTCCCCAGCAGTATATCGCCGGTACCCATTTATGCACCTGGGTGAAGAGAGACAGTGTGGAGTAAAAAAGTCTGTTGTCTAAGGACACAACATGAACCAACGACCCTTGGAATCAGGAGACTGGCGCGCTAACCACTACGCCATTGTGCCTCCACTTTGTAGAGATGATGAACTTGATGAACCTTATTAAAAGTGCCCCTGTGACCAAACAATCAATTCTTATTTTTCTTTGGATTTCAAAACTATGTTTAAACTTAACTAAACACTAAGCGACCAAGCCTTGATTTCAAAAAGACACCTGTTTATTTTAACTGGAATTTTCATATTTAGTGGTCTGCCATTACTCACTTTAAAATCTTGAGAGAGCTGGATTGAGGATAAAATGACATCAAAGGCTCACTAGTTTATGAACGCAATGCCGCAGAATTATTATGCAACACGGGCAATCCGTTCTCGCCCTTGAATTCGTGATTATCCTAAATTGTTAATTTGCTTTAAATTCACTATTATCGTGAATTTAGAAGACTGAAAGCTTGATATGGATTATGGGAAATGGTCATATTATAGTGTATGGACATAGGACTCAAACCTGGAAATAATGATTCACCCGTCACCTAACCACGCAACCACTACACCGCCAGCTGCTTAGGACAATATTTTAAACACTAATTGATAACGCTGCATTATCACTCGCCAACAAAACAACATTAAACACCACAAAAGGTCGGTTTCCAAACTTCACGAAAAAACTAAACATTTTAAAATCAAAGCTTAGGCCTAAATTATTAATCTAGTTTAGGCCTAATTACTCTTCAGCAGCGATATTCTATGCTAGAGAAAGGTGGTGTCTCGATCTTCAGTGGTAAAGCGGAAAGAAGTAGTTCATATCGACTAGAAACTCCGGGTTCAAATCCAATGCAAGGATATGATTTTTTTATTTTCTTATTTTCTCTGCTACCACAAGTCCTGGGACACAGTGTCCAAAATTTACGATAATAGTGAATTCAAAGCAAATTATCAATTCAAGATAATCGCGAATTCATGGGCGAGAACGTGTTGGCATGGGAGATTTGGGCTTTCAGACTTTTAAACTCTCCTTTTGCATACATAATAAGCTGCATTTACACGCTGAAATTTTAAGCTAATGAGCCTTTGACGTCACTTTTCCCTGGATCCAAGCCTCTGAGGTCCAAAACTGACACTCAAAGTAAACGGCCTTTGGATAAAAATCAAAGCTCAAAAATTTGCCAGTCAGGTGTTAAGCAAACACCCTTTCAAGATCTGATTTTTTTAATCACAGGGACATTTTAAAGTGCCAGGTGTATTTATCGCTGAGGCACTAATTGGAGGCACTGAACAGAAATCAAATCAAATCAAATCAACACATCAAATGCATAGGTTGGTCTTTGAGGAGAGCGGAAAACTGGAGTGAGAACCGGAGAAAAACCTCTCGGTGCAGAGTAGAGAATCAACAAACTCAACCCACATATGACGCCAAGTCTGGGAAACGAACCCGAGCCACATTGGTGGGAGGCGAGTGCTCTCACCTCTGCGCCATCTCTGCTCCACACAAGAAGTAGGGGAGATGGAATTGACTCGATTAATTACTTGACTTTCAGTTGCAACCGTATTAAGACATTAACGAATTCAGAGGGGTGGTTGCTTTTTTTATTCACAAACGACTGAAAATTTCAGCAGAGGAGAGCAATATTGAAAGAAAATAGCCACAAAACAGCAACAACGAGACTCGATTCAAACCACACGCTGAGGAACTCGCTTTGGTGGACAACTCCACACACTCATTATAATCATCGAAATCATTTTTTGTATCGTAAATACTTTTGTTCTTGGGCCATCGTAGTTTGATCAAAAATAAGACACAAACAGCAGTGATAAACATATTGAACTTTTTCATTTTGATAATGACTTGACGTTTCGTATGTGCTCTACATACATTTTCAAAAGTAACCGTTGAAATTTAAAACAGCTATTTATATAAAACACATCGGATGAGGAGACTGGAACCTAGATTAAGCAAATACTTAACAGTAAAATATATAATAATGATAATTATAATAATAATAAAAACAGAAAAGATTAATAAAGCATCAGCTTTTCACTTCCGACGTTGACGTTGAAAGCTGGCTCAAGTTCTTGAATAAAGAAGGTTTCTTTTATTTTACAATGATAGTCAGTTTTGCCCTTCGCTAAAATATCAAAATGATCCCACTTGATGTTATGTCCAGTGGCCTTAACGTGGTCAGCAATGGCTGAAGTATTGTCATTTTTAGCTAGCGCCTTAAAATGTTCGGTTTTTAGTTTTAGTTTGTTGGGATTGTAATGGTTTTTACATCGGTAAAACTAAATGTTCGGTTTTTCTATCGTGAAGCCGCCGTTTAGTTTTACCGATGTAAAAACCATTACAATCCCAACAAACTAAAACTAAAAACCGAACATTTTAAGGCCCTAGCTAAAAATGACAATACTTCAGCCATTGCTGACCACGTTAAGGCCACTGGACATAACATCAAGTGGGATTATTTTGATATTTTAGCGAAGGGCAAAACTGACTATCATTGTAAAATAAAAGAAACCTTCTTTATTCAAGAACTTGAGTTAGCTTTCAACGTCAACGTCGGAAGTGAAAAGCTGATGCTTTATTAATCTTTTCTGTTTTTATTATTATTATAATTATTATTATTATATATTTTACTGTTAAGTATTTGCTTAATCTAGGTGCCAGTCCCCTCATCCTATTTGTTTTATATAAATAGCTGTTTTAAATTTCAACGGTTACTTTTGAAAATGTATGTAGAGCACATACGAAACGTCAAGTCATTATCAAAATGAAAAAGTTCAATATGTTTATCACTGCTGTTTGTGTCTTATTTTTGATCAAACTACGATGGCCCAAGAACAAAAGTATTTACGATACAAAAATTGATTTCGATGATTATGATGAGTGTGTGGAGTTGTCCACTAAAGCGAGTTCCTCAGCGTATGGTTTGAATCGAGTCTCCTTGTTGCTGTTTTGTGCCTATTTTCTTTCAATATTGCTCTCCTCTGCTGAAATTTTCAGTCGTTTGTGAATAAAAAAAGCAACCACCTCTCTGAATTCGTTAATGTCTTAATACGGTTGCAACTGAAAGTCAAGTAATTAATCGAGTCAATTCCATCTCCCCTACTTCTTGTGTGGAGCAGAGATGGCGCAGAGGTGAGAGCACTCGCCTCCCACCAATGTGGCCCGGGGTCGTTACCCAGACTTGGCGTCATCTGTGGGTTGAGTTTGTTGATTCTCTACTCTGCACCGAGAGGTTTTTCTCCGGTTCTGACTCCAGTTTTCCGCTCTCCTCAAAGACCAGCCTATGCATTTGATGAGTTGATTTGATTTGGTTTAATTTCTGTTCAGTGCCTCCAATTAGTGCCTCAGCGATAAATACACCTCTGCACTTTAAAATGCCCCTGTGATTAAAAAAATCAGATCTTGAAAGGGTGTTTGCTTAACACCTGACTGGCAAATTTTTGAGCTTTTATTTTTATCCAAAGGCCGTTTACTTTGAGTGTAAGTTTTGGATTTCACGGTCCGCCGTTACTCACGTTCAAAACTGAGTGATTGGACCTCAGAGGCTTGGATCCAGGGAAAAGTGACGTCAAAGCCTCATTAGCTTAAAATTTCAGCGTGTAAATGCAGCTTATTATGTATGCAAAAGGAGAGTTTAAAAGTCTGAAAGCCCAAATCTCCCATGCCAACACGTTCTCGCCCATGAATTCGCGATTATCTTGAATTGATAATTTGCTTTGAATTCACTATTATCGTAAATTTTGGACACTGTGTCCCAGGACTTGTGGTAGCAGAGAAAATAAGAAAATAAAAAAAATCATATCCTTGGATTGGATTTGAACCCAGACTTTTTAGTCGATATGAACCAC
>NC_090894.1:7737891-7760391 GCF_036669925.1 Montipora capricornis
TACCAGTAATCTTATGCAGATAAGAAACTGATTTCATATTTTTCACTTTGGCTCGCAGAGGACGTGAAAAAATGTACTTAAATGCGTGCAGCACGATCCTTTTTTTCCTCTTTTAACCAATAATATTACTGCTTTTGGACGTTATCCTTGCCGTAGCCGTCGTCGCCGTTTCTTACACTCCCTATTGCAGGTCATTGTTTCATCACACTGCTAATATTAGGCACACCCGACGCTTAAATTACCACATTTGTGGTGATGACAAGGCAACGAATACAATACAATACAACTGTCGATCTTTCACTCTTTGTACGTTACTTCTCCAACTTTTTACAACGCGAACAGAACGGACGGAATAAACTCAAAGTGAAGAGGATCGCGCAAATACTCATTTTTAATTGACATTTTTCTTGGGGTGCTTACTAACATTTTATTAGTTTTTCCTTTTTAATTTAAATTACAATATTTTAAGATCTTGTATTTACGATGCAAGGACAATGCTGCGCTCCTTGATAAAACAGTCTACAATACCTGAAGAAGGCGCTTTCTGGTTTTCATTATAGACTTTAAGATCTACGACGGCGTCGTTGACGAAAGCCGTGTCACTTTAAAATATAACTTTGCAATATCGTAAGGTTTTCGTGATTAAAATTTAAAAAATGGCACGAGCGGTTTCAGAGTATATACATTTGTAAGCTCGCGTTGTCGTCAAAACCTCAAATTTGGCGATTTCACGTCGTTGTTGTGAAGAGTACCGCAAAATTCTGTGTTAAAATGCGTGCCTCTTGTTGTTTTGAAGCGTTCTCGTCGACGACCGCGTCGTGGATCTTAAAGGCGCTGTTACACTGTGCTGTTTTCCGTGCAACTTGTCTCGCAACGCCATTGTTAGACAAGTTGCACAAATCGCTGCCCAATGTAATATACCTTGCAACGGCCAAAAATGTTGCGACACCACTTGAAGAAACCGTTGCTGAAAGTAGAATTGAGTTCTACTTTCCGCAACAGTTGCAACGAATTTTTTAGGAATTGCGCAGTGTAACACCTGTCCTGCAACTTCTGTCTCAAACGGTCAGCGGCACTACCCAATGAAAATGTTCCTTTAACCTCATTTGATCATCGAAACGAGACAAGTTGCACGGAGCCTTGTTTCGTAATGTGAGCACGTTTGTAGAAATGGCGTTGCGAGATAAGTCGCACAGTGTAACAGCGCCTTTAAGTCCCTATTCTTTTGTGGAACTTCCAGGCGGGGACGTCTCTGGATTATCAAGGCAAGTGGAAATGTTGGCGGACGAACTTCGTACAGGACGTTTGACTGTGACTACAGACAAGACCTTCTTGTACTCCGTGCGGAATGTACTATTCATAACGCCATAAATAAATGGGTTGATTGCACTGCTTAAGAGCCAAAGAGATGTTGCCACGAGTAAAACCTGACAAAAAATATGGGTCCAACATCAATTTTCGCTACTTGGTACTTGCGTCCGCTCGAGGGATTTGGTAAGTTTTTGTCATTGGACACTTTGACGCAAGTCGGAAGAGGCTCTCAACTCAACGACTATGTTGTGAACTTATCAATGAATAACCCGGGAAAGATTTCCTGGTGACCTTACAGGAATCGAACTTATTCGCACTTTCCAATTCTGTGGCAATGAATTACAACCAAGCAATAATTGAAAACTAATTTAAGCATTTATTCGCAGTAGTCACACAGTACAATGCAGGGGCAAAACACAATAATTATGCAAATAATGGCAAATTACATCGAAAATGGACATTAATTTCGCCGGAAGCTTCTTCAGTTTTTCAGTTTTATTACTCGGTTTAGCTTATGTTGTTATACACCAAGAATAAGTAATAAACAATAAGGGGGAAACGTACAAAATACACAGTGAAAATATAATTATAATAAAACTCTCAAATAATCAGATCAATTTGAGATCTAAATTGGAAACAGACAGAGTTTACAAGATGCCGCTGGGAGCAGGTGCCAGCCTATAACAGTGACGCGGTGGTTTTTCTTTCTTCTCATTTATTTCTTGTTACAACCTTTTGCATGCCCTTTCGCTTCCAGAAAATAAAAACTTTCTCATTTGTGAAATTAGTTTCCATTACAAATTTTTGCCTTATTCAAAGTAAGAACTGCCCGGCCTTATAATAAAAAAGCAAATCTCAATACTGAGCCCTTACAAAAACACACGCATAAAGATCTTAGACATTATTCTGTACAGATAGATTCCAATTCGTCGTTTCATTGTCGGAGATTAACATTTGTGGTGAGGAAAGAACTACAGGCCATAGAGAAAAATTTTAGCGTTAATCTCACCTGTCGTGGAAGGAGAAGTGGGTTAATCTTACCCATGGTGTGCATTATTTCTGCTGGGATCCAGCAAAGCGTGAACGAAAGAACGATGGTTGCCACTGCTTTGGATACAGACACTTCCTCATGATGGCATCCTTGGCGTAGGTTTGTGGCGACTTCTGCGTTGTGTTGTGATACGGCGCGGAACATCTTCCAATAGCACACCACAATTACCACGTACGCCACTATGAAGGAACCATAAAGCCAAGCGTTGAAGCCGTATATGGCACCGGGAGACATCATTCGCCTCCAGCACAAGAGGTACCCAGGGCAGAAGAAGAAATCGTCCAGAGACAGCACGTTGGGGAGGCCATTGATAAAAAGCGCTACAACCCACAAGACGGCTATTATGAACAGGGTCCGCTTCTTGGTGAATATCCTGTTGTAGAGGCTCCTTCTCACGACACAAACGTACCGATTAAAGGCTGTCATAGCCATGAGATAGATCGACACCTGGGCCAGAACTGACATCACGAATGCATGTGCCTTACAGACCGTGTCACTGAAACGCCTTTTACTGTGGACAACGGCGTCTATCGTCAGCGGCATGACAAGTGTGGCAGTTAGCAGGTCTGTGAAGGCGAGTGACACGATGAACATTGTCGTGGGATTATGGAGCCTGGCGTTTCGGTAAATGATGTAGCAAAGGATGGCATTTCCAATAAGGGCAACGATATCAATGGTTATTAGAACTATCGATTCTATTACGACGGTTATTTTCGTCCGGGCTTCAAGTTGCGCCTGTAAAATAGCAAGAATATCGACGCTCATGTTCGACGTTCATGTTCCCAGCTGACAAGGACTCGACTCATATTGGTATAAATCCGCAGCAATTAAAGAGTGCGGCCTGAGACACTTAAGCAGTTAAAATAGTTTGGTCACGAGAACAATTTGAATGAAAGAGTTGAAATTATTAGCAATGATGCCGGTATAGTTAGATAAAATCAGAAGTCGACCGTACACTGCCCATAAACCAACCGTTCTACACTTAATTAGAAGTACGAAATTCCAGATGTTAGGCGTTTTATGTTGATCCCAGGCTCACGTAATGCACCCTTCCCCTATTCATCTTTTTATGTTATCTTTCTTTAGTCCCGGTCTTTAGTATAATTTCGTTGTCTGCTTTGATTGGCTGCCGTCCAGGTGATTATTAAGCGATAATCACCTAAGTGGTTTTTCAAAATGGCCGCAAGTCGTTTTGTCGAGGTGACAGACGAAGAAATTAATTGTCTTAAATAAAATGCATATCATATCTTTCAAATAATCACCTACGTAATTATACTAAAACAATTATTCACCTCAGGTAATGTGAATATCGGTGAATAAAAACCTCGACTTCGTCTCGGTTTTTATTCACCAGTATTCACCTTGCCTTCGGCGAATAATAATTGTCAAACATGCTTTTTATGCCCGCTGACCACTTTTAACATATTCTAACTTCGCTCTCGCTTATAGGCAGCAGTAGAAATAAAGGTGTGACGAAACTTTAAGAATATGTTTGGGTGATGCTGACCTACTGTCAAAATCGTCAGGCTGGAAATATGTAAAACAGGGGCACTTGATATCAATCAAAAGCAGCAGGGAAGTTTTCAGCCCGGTAAACGAATGATTGAAGAGTGAATTTTTCGGCAAGAGACTTGATGGCCCAACTGTTGTAGGTCAAACCAGAGCTTATCGAGAGTCAAGCCTTTGACTAATAGGCCTTATTCACGATAGCCGCCATGTTGGTTTTAAAATTGTCATGCAAATTAGCCATCATGTGTTATGCTGGGGGGCAAAGATTGGAAAAAAGGCAAATTGCGGAAAATCGGCTCGTCGAAATATTGAAATAACATTACTTGAAATACATTGTAGAATTTAGAATTAACTACCTTTTATAATAATTTTTATATCTTTGATTGCCTTTGACATTTTGACTTTCTACTTCGTTATCTCCTCATTTTTCACTAAAAAAAAAACATCGAAGTAACTTGTGTAATCGTTCTCTTTTACTACTTAGCTAAGAAACATTCAATGAACGTGAAACAAATCATCTGTGTGGCTAAGATGTTCGTTATAACCTCTCGAACTTGTGTTGTTTGCCCCCTCAGAAGTGTGTAGCTAATTTGCATGATAATAGCAAATCCAACATGGCGGCCATCGTGAATAAGGTCTATTTTAATCAGGATCGACCAAATAAAAAAAAATTAGCTTTAAAGTCGATTAAGCTAGGAATAACTGAACTAAGTTCAACAAGTTTTGTCTTGGAATTAGCTGGCACTGCCCTTTCCTCGGATGGAAGACTGACTAAAAACGTGCATGTAAGTTGGCAGATTGCGGCGAGGTGGTGCGACATTGTAGCCTGAGGAAACTCAAAATTATTATGATAATAATGTTTTTATAATTTATGCTTTTAACGAAGGCTGAGTCGAAACTTAGGCGTGCTACAGCCGACTAAACCGGCAATGATTGTTTTGTACTCAAAGGGACACAGTCAGCTGTTCCACATGAGCACTGAACACCATTTTTAGCTATTTCGTTAGAGCAGTTACCTTAAATGATCACGTAATATAAGTAAAATTATAAAACGAAACAGGTTTTCAGTTATATACTTCAAATCTAATGAAAACCCGAGAGGATTAAAACAGATTTCAAGCAGATAAACTCCACACGCAATTTGATTTCGGCTTCAAACTAATCAATAAAACTAATGTCCAGGTCGGCACGGTACCAACGCTGACTGTGTCCCATTGTGCCTACTATTATTATATCACATAAGTTCTGCGCCTTTCAAGATACTCGGGTTTCCTATGGGCGGTGCGTTCTTTTGCACGGCTTAAAGGGAAAGTACGGTCTAGAAAAAGTCACTCTAAATTACTAAAACTTATCCCCAGGAATTCGAAAATAATTGCCGTTTTGTCCAGTTCCCTGTAAAAATGTGACAAGAGCACTTCGAAGTTGCCTCTTTCGTGACTTGGATAGCGCCATCTTGGATATGACGTGTTACCAAGTTCTTCGTTCCCCGATCACTTTCTCAATGTGGTGTGACCTTTTTCAGTCTCCAAGAAATTCAAATGTTAAATGAACTTGTGGTTCAATAGCTAGATGGGCAAGTAGGCCATAAGTGCGACAGAAACTGAAAACCTGAAAACCTGACTGCTATATCGTCTGTTCGGGTCTGTTTTTTTGCTAATGAGGACTTCGAGCGGGATCTTCAGGTATATGAATATTGGTCTTGGTGACATTCCCTTCATACTGAAATCTCAGTCAACCATTCCAAAATATCATTATATTGGAGCGAGAAAACTGAATCAATCAATACATAGACGACTTTCACTGTTATGCGCTGTCAAACTAGTCACGAACATTTCACAAGTACTTCACAATTGTTTTGCTTTTGTACAATTAGTGGTAGAGGGACATAGTCACGGAAACAAGGGAAATTATGTTTGAACTGATTAATTTTGTCGTTTAGACTGATGGATCGAGTAAGACAGATGAACGTTTACTGGTTACTTTATCCAAAGAATAAACGCACGAACACCAACGCACTAAAGAGAAAAGAATACTCAGACACCAAGTTCTAGGAGAATATTGGATGTGGGTCGGTCGAACGACATCATACCCCTATCGAAGGGAAAACAAAAAATTTCCTGAGTAAAAATAAAAATAATGATTTAAAGAAAATGCTTTGTTTATAATGGAAGTGCACTTATCTATCAAATTTCAGCTTCACCACGCTACAGTCGCAAGAGAAGTATACCATTAGGTTTATTTTGGAAGTCTCGGCCGCACACCGTCGTAAAATTAGAAGTGAGAATATTGGATAAAAGCCACAACTATTGGCGACCATAAATTAAATAAAACCGGCATGTTTCACAAATAATACAGGAGGGGAAATACAAAACTAGCGGCATTGCCGGATACGAAAAATCAAATCGTCATAGCACGAAGCAACTGGGAGAATTATTACTCCCCCTGGATGAGATGCTAGTCCATCCTACCCATTTATACACCTGGGTGAAGAGAGACAGTGTGGACTCTTGGAATCGGGAGATCGGCGCGCTAACCACTACGCCACTGTGCCTCCACTTTGTAGAGATAGTGAACTTGATGAACGTTATTTAAAGTGTCCCTGTGACCAAAAAATCAATTCTTATGTTTTCTTTGGATTTCAAAACTATGTTAGTTAACGACCAAAATTTCAAAAAGACACCTGTATATTTTAACTGGAATTTTCATATTTAATGGTCCGTCATTATTAACTTTAAGATCTTGAGAGAGCTGAATCGAGAAGAAATGGCGTAAAAGGCTCACTAGTTTATGAATGCAATACGTGTGTATGTTGTCGGTCAAATCCAGTCTCAGGTTGAATCCGTTTTACCGAGGCTAAATCAGTGATCCTCATTTTACTTAGGTTGAATATGCACTTTACCTAGTTCAAAGCAGCTATCAACTCGCCAAAAAGGACTGAAAACACCTATACCTTCCCTCAAGCTCTGTCTTACGCATCTCAGCACATCTTCATAATGTTTAGTATCATCTTACCGGTTTCTGCGAATATTAATTATTATTAGTTTCAATATAGTACTCGAACTCTGACCTCCAGATCTATTGTCCTGTGTTTTCAATACTACACGACGACGACGAACACGCTCAACCAGGGATAATTATGGCTCCTGGCTCACTCCAACACAGTTCTTTTCATTATTTACTTTTGTGCAATAAGTCAACTGATATCCATGTGTGATAACCAAAACTAATCCAAACCTGACCCTATTTTGTCTCCAAGCTTAATTTAGGCTCCAAAAAAGTTTCTTCAATTCATTTTTGAGTGCGTATTCAACTTAAGTAAATTTAAGGTGAAAATGGATTCAACCTGAAAACGGATTTTACCGGCAACATGTACGCCGCAAAATTAATATGCAGCACCGGAGTTTTGGGCTTACAGACTTTTAAACTCGCGTTTATAATAAGCTGCATTCACACGCTCAAATTTTAAGCTACTGAGCCTTTGACGTCAATTTTCCCTGGATCCAGTGTTCAGGGGGTACCATAAGTCAGTTTTGAACGTGACTAGTGGCCGAACGTGAAATCCAAAACTGACACCCAAAGTAAACGGCCTTTGGATAAAAATCAAAGCTCAAAATTTTGCCAGTGAAGTGTTAAGCAAACACACTTTCAAAATCTGAAGAAAAAAGGAGGTTTTTTTTTGGATCACAGGGGCACTTTTAAGCGTCATGTGTATTTAGCGCTGGGGCACTAATTGGGGACACTGAACAGAATTTAAATCAAATCAAACAACTAGAGCGGATTTCAATTGAGTGTTGAAAGTAATTAGCGAATTGCTTTGGTTTTGCATTACTTCACTCAAGGATTGGTTCAAAGTTCTGGCGCCATTTTTTCAACCAATCATAAGTGAAACCAAAACCAATCGTGGCTCGAGCGTGCAAATTCTCCCGCGCTTTTTGTCGGCCACGTGTAATTTCTTCGAGTTTCGATTGGTTTATTGTATTTAGCGCTAAGGCACTAAATGGGGACACTACAGAAATTAAATCAAATCAAATTAGGGGTTGGTTTTTGAGGAGAGCGGAAAACCGGAGAAAAAACCCCTAGAAGCAGAATAGAGAACCAACAAACTCAACCCACATATGACGCCAAGTCTGAGAATCGAACACGGGGCACATTTGTGCGAGGTGAGAGCTCTCACCACTGCGCCATCCCTGCTCCCCACGAGGCGAGTCGAGGAAGGGGAGTCAGGGTGGTTTAGTGGTCATCAACCGCGCCTGTCACCTCTGTGACCCGGGTTCAACCCTGGCCTAGGGGTGTATGTGGGCTGATTTTCAGTCGATCTCAATCTGACTCGAGGGTTTTTCTCCGGGTACTCCGGTTCTCCCACCTCAAAATCGACTGCCAGTCAATTACATCTGGCTGGGTTTGCGGTGCTCCGAGATCACACATGATCGTATGGCGGCAGCCGTGCGGCGCCTTCACATGCATTCGGTCCGATCCCGTCGAGCCGGTTGATCCAGAAAAGCTCTTGTAGGGGAACGGCCAACTAACCACATTTACAAGACGATTTATTACTGGACTTTCAGTTGCAAACGTATAAAGATATTTCCGAATTCACAGGGGTGGTTGCTTCTTTTATTCACAAACGACTGAAATTTTCAGTAGAGGAGAACAATATCGAAAAAAGGCAGAAAACAGCTGGAATAAGGAGGCTCGACACATTCAAAGCCTCCGCTGAGGAACTCGCTTTAGAGGAAAACTCCACACACTCATAATAATCATCGAAATCAATTTTTGTAATGGCGCAAATTTGCGCAGTTTTGCAATATTTATCGCAAAGTTCTCCCCCAGCGCTTACTGAGTTGTAGAGGTAGTACTTATCAAAGTTTGTGCTCTTTTGATCTTGAAACGTCTGCACCAGCGAGTGAAGGGACTGCGGGCTCACATTTGGAATGTTAAAGGCTTCCGTCGCTTTGTATTCTATCAACCAATCAGGTTTGTCCATCAGGTTTGCATACGTTAGGTTTGTAAAGTACTGCCAAATATCCTGAGCAAAAAGCAGTAGGAGTGAGGCGAGAAAGCGATGGAAGATTCGGAAACTATACAAAGTTTACGTGTAAAGAGACGTGGGTTTTTCAACGATAAACAGAGCTACTATATTATTTGCATTTAAACTTTGTTTAGAGCTATGAACCATTTGAAATTAAAGAATCACCTACCTTGAGCTGCGCAGAATTTCTGTCATAGTTGAACAAACGAATGCCAGGGTTATTGTATCCCACAGTTGGAAGAACTGTCTTCCAAGGCGTCACCGACGGACATAGGAATATCGAGCTGCGAGGGACTCCTAAAGAACAGAGGGAGAACCTTATGGCCTTGAAAAACCTACTGTTTTTGAAAATTCATAGAGGTTGAAAATGCCAATGGCATAAGACGAATCGCGGTTAGAAAGAAAAACAACAACAACAGAACAACTACAAATTGATCAACCAACAAAAACGGCAAATATAGTAACTTTGTATGCAAGAGACAACTGGACAAAGCAAAGGCGCCGGATCCTGGTGGATCTAACCAGCAAATTTATATTGCAGACTCGAATAATAGAGCAAGGCTAGTTAATATTCTAGCCTAAGCCGTATTATCCGACTCTGAAACATAGCAACACAAGGAGCTCAAAGAGCCCATTGCAAAAATATTCTGCTCTTTTCATTCAAATTCCAAATTTAGAGCGCCGTAAAATTTAACAAAGGCCAGAGGTCTTTCGTTCCAAGGCCGAGAAAGTGTGCGGGGCATGGGCCTTTTCGTACGTTGACGTCACCAACCGGTCTCTGAAATGACTATTATCGACAATTCCCACGTTTCTCTAAATTGACTATTCTCGTCAATTTAGGACGCTTAGCTTTTGATAAGGATTATGGGAAAAGAATCTCTATTTTTAAAATGAGAACCCCAATGCCCAAACTCGCGGGACTCGAACCTGGGAATGTTCGATTATAACCCTTTTTACTTAATCACTAGACTACCGCATCGCTAACTGACAGAACACTTTTTAAAGAAAATATTAATACATTTTTCCTTCCGAATGTCGCTGTAAACGTGTATTATCATCGGCTAAGAAACAAGTTGAAAAAGGAGAAAATGTCGGTTACCAAACCTTAAGAGAAAGTTAATCATTTTAAGATCAAGAAATAGACTTAAGCACTATCCAGCAATGATTTTACAAACACTAATTAGATTTGATAAATAATCGGTGCAATTGTCAGCCAGTTGACCTTTAGTTGTTAAGTGGATAAAAACAGTCCCTTCACATTGGGTGCTCCGGGTTCAAATCCCGTCCAGGGATACCACTTTTCCTTTTTCTTTTTATCTGCTACCACACGTCCTGGGACAGATTAATCCTAAAATGACTATACCAGTCAATCCAGGAAATATTACAAATTGTCGATAATAGTCATTTCAGAGGAGTAAAAAAATTGAGGTTAGGGGCACTTTAAACCTAACCCTTTACCCCATAAGTGATATTTTGATGATAACTACTAAAAAGCGTATAAATGCGAGCGTATTTCGTGATTTATGGGCACTAGTGATGTTTTGAAAGTTTTTAAAATTTCACGGGGCCTTCAGCTAATGCACTAGTGACTATAAAAATTTCGAAATGCACGAGCAAGTTCTTACGATTTTTTACTTATTATGAGTTCAACACAACTACTCTTTCGTTTCCATAGAAACTTCCGTATTGCACTCTTTAGCCTATTCTTGGCTTGCACTCACGTGATTAGAAGGCCATGTTGGTGTACAAAACCAAAGCAAAATGCCGCTCGCATTTTCAATAATAATAGAACCAAATTACCAAAAGACTTTTTTGCTATTGTTCAGTACACTAACACGGCCGCCATGACGTCACGTGCATGCCAAGAATTCCGGGTCTTTCTGCAGGTACCGAAAAGCATTGTGTTTTTGGTCACTTGGGATTAGTCTTTATTTGGAGTTGTTTTGTTTTTTGTCTTTTGTTTCTTTTGTTTTACGTAATTTCTGCTCCGGTACCTGCAAAAGCTGCCAGAATTCCAACCTGTATTAGGTTTTTATAAAATCGTCATCGTTCCGACCTGATTCAAAACTCAAATCATGATTACTACGTTAAAACCAAAACTCTTTATAAAATAATTAAAATAGTACGCGCATTCTCATTGGCCAATAGCTGTGTTTAGGTGAGAGTATGAAAACAAGGCTGTGACATCACACGAATTTTGATTGGTTATATGCCGTCAGACGCGCGTTTTGATTGGCTGCTAGGAAATATGAGCGCGTATCAAGAAAACCTGTTTCAATCAAGAATCTTCCTTGATTTGTTTCCTTCATTTGTGTTTTGAATTTCATGAACTTTGGAATTGAATAGGTGCCCTCTCTTGCTAGATTATTCTAAAGGCGACATAAATCGAACGGCGGCTTTATTTAGTAAATACATATGTTGAAGCAATTGATTTGTGAAAGCCGACATAAACCATTTGTTTAATTAATCATAACCATTTTAATTTTCTCAAATCCGATTGGTGCATTAACAGCTTTATTTTTCACTAATTATTGTGCAGGGTTGTAATCGGACAGTTTAATCAGCCAATCATATTAAGTGCACTCAGCTTAATCCACCAATCACAGAATTTATCACAATAACCATAGTATCAACCACCTTCCGTACCAAACTGGGGATTTTCCAAAATGGACGAATTTGTAACATTAGTCAGTGAAAAAGAATGCATTTGTTTACTCGGAAATTGTAATGGTTATGATTAGTTGGTAACGGGACTTCGTTTCGTCCAATTCGGTCTGTAATCATACTCGTGATTAAACAAATCGGACTCCCGCTACGTGGTCGTCCGATTTTGTTAATCACTCGTATGATTACAGACCAAATTGGACTCCACTCAGTCCTATTAACATTATTAATCGATTTCAGAAATAGTCAGAATTTTGAAACAGGTGAATAAACAAGACCACAAATGATGCATTTCCTGTCCTACGTATTTCGCACTGTCAGAACCGACAAATATCAACAGTGAAATTGGTATTCTATGGGATATTTTTTTTCAACGAAGCGCATTTCCCACTCTCATTATTACATGTATATACTTAACAGAACATAGCGTTTTTGATCGGTCAAAGACGAATGCATAAATAGAACCTCTGTCCCTTCACACTTTATTAAAATTTCATCCCCCCACAATCGAGCACATTGCTCTTCTCATTGGGAGACTGGAATCAAAGTTTAGTGAGTAAAAAATTAACTCTCACGTTTGAGTGACTGAGTCGTTTTTTGCCTGATTCATTCTCAAATACTCATTGCTGGGTAGAAATTATAACTCCTATTGCGAGAACTGAACCATTTGATTGGAAGCCATGCCAACTTGAAAATGCCATCCTCTGCTATATCATCGACAGAGAGCCTGTCAGTCTGTTTTGATGTCTTACTCACGATTTTAAGCGGTTTCTTTACATACAAGTATTGCGGGCTCACATTTTTTGTTAAATTGCAACTGTTCTTTATTAACCTCGAGCCCTGTTAATAACGACACACTGCATTTTACTCAAATGTGGGCCATCTCGTATTCAAGATGTTTATGCTTTATGGTTATGTCGCTGAGCGATCCTCTATATATGCTAACGAAACCATCTTCGGATTGGGGTGTTGGGATTAGGAATTTAAATTTGTTGATGACTTCAAAGCCACGTGGAAGCAATGTGGCGCTGTTGTGCTGCGGCAACGCCTACACCCCCAAATATGATGCCCATTCTGGCTGTGGGCTGGTTGAGCATGCCACCATGAACAACAGGTCTTTCCTACGGTGTTTGTTAACAAATACCACACTGACATTCAGTTATTAACCGTAACAGACATCAAGGAATGAAATAAAAATGGAAATCAGAAATCCGACGAGAAATTAAAAATAAGTCCCACATAAGTCTTGAATTTTGCTCACTATATATCAAAAAGGAAAGGAAATCTATTTAAGTGTTCACTCGTTCTAGCGCTGGAGCACTAATTGGGGGCACCGTCAACTAAAACTAACAATTAACGCAAATCAACTGCCAAATGTTGGTTTTGAGGAAAGGGGAAGACAGGAGTACCCGGAGAAAAACCTCTCGGTGCAGAGTAGAGAACCAACAAACTCAACTCACATATGACGCCGAGTCTAGGAATCGAACCCGGGCCACATTGGTGGGAGGCAAGTGTTCTCACCACTGCGCCATCTCTGCACCCAACGCCATCGCTGCATTAGGCATAAAAATTAATATTTAAGCCTAAGGTTAGCATTTTTGTAAAGGTTTGGGTTGTTTTATTTGGGGTAAAACAATGACCTGCAACCTGCACTTTACACCCTCCACTGAAATTACCACATTTGTGGTTTCGATGACAAGGTGAGGAATACAATTCAAATGTCGATCTCTCACTCTTTGTACGTTACTTCTCCAACTTTTTACAGCGTGAACAGAACAGACGGAATAAACTCAAAATGAAGAGGATCGCGCAAATGCTCATTTTTAATTGACATTTAACTTGGCGTGCTTACTAACATTTTATTAGTTTTTACTTTTTAATTTAAATTACAATATTTTGAGAACGTGTATTTACGATGCAAAAAGACAGTGCAGTGCTCTTTGGTGTTGAGCTGAGACAATCCAGAATACCAGAAGGGGGCTCTATCTGGTTTTCATTAGGGACTTGAAATTCTACGACGGCGTCGTAGACGAAAGCGTCACTCATCGTAAGGTTTTCGCGATAAAAATTTAAAAAAAATGGTACGAGCGGTTTCAGAGTAAATATAGAGAATGAAAGGTTTACATATGTAAGCTCTGGTTCTCGTCAAAACCTCAAATTTGACTGTGATTTCAAGTCGTTGTTGTGGAGAGTATTGCAAAAATTTGTGTTACAACGCGTGTCGCACGTGCAGCACAATTATTTTCCTATTGTTGTTTTGTGGCGTACTCGTTGACGACCGCGTCGTGGATCTTAAAGGCGCTGTTACATTGTGCAATTTTTCGTACAACGTCTCTTGCAACGCCATTGCGAGACAAGTCTCACGAATCATTGCCCAATGTAACATACCTCGCAACGGCCAAAAACGGTGCGAGATCAGTTTCAGAAACCGTTGAGGAAAGTAGAATTGAGTTCTACTTTCCGCAACAGTTGCAACGAAATTTTTAGGCGTTGGCTATTTTGTAACACCTGTCCTGCAACTTCTTTCGCAACGGTTTGCGCCATTAATTAGCCAATGAAAGTGTCCCTTCAATCTTATGTGATCATCGAAATGAGACAAGTTGGATGGAACCTTGTTTCGTAATGTGAGAACGTTTGTAGAAATGGCGTTGCAAGATAAGTTGCACAGTGTAACAGCGCCTTAAAGTCCCTGATCTTTTGTGGCACTTCCAGGCGGGGACGTCTCTGGATTATCCAGGCGAGTGGAAATGTTGGCAGACGAAACTCGTACTGGACGTTTGACTGCGACGACAGAAAAGATCTTCTTTTACTCCGTGCGGAATGCACTATTCATAACGCCATAAATAAATGGGTTGATTGCACTGCTTAAGAACCAAAGAGATGTTGCCATGAGGTAAACCTAACAAAAAAAATATGGGTCCAACATAAATTTCGCTACTTGGTACTTGGGTTCGCTCAAGTAAGTTGATAGGTTTTTGCCATTGGACTCTTTGACGCAAGTCAGAAGAGGCTCTCAACCAAAGGACTATGTTGTGAACTTATCAATGAATAACTAGGGAAAGATGTCCTGGTGTCCTTACAGGAATCGAACTTATTCGCACCTTCCAATTCTGGGGCAATGAGTTACAACCAAGCAATAATTGAAAACTAATTTAAGCATTTATTCGCAGTAGTGGCACAGTACAATGCAGAGGCAAAACACAATAGTTATGCAAATAATGGCAATTTGCATCGAAAATGGACATTAATTTCGCCGGAAGCTTCTTCAGTTTTTCAGTTTTATTGCTCGGTTTAGCTTGCTATAGACCACGAATAAGTAAGAAACATTAAGGGGGAAACCTACAAAATACACAGTGAAAATCTTATTATAAAAAAATTCTCAAATAAACAGATCAATTTGAAAATTTGGTTTTATCAACGGAGTTGATAATGTAAATTGGCCACCGTACAGAGATTCTAAAAGCTGACGTTTCGAGCGTTAGCCCTTCGTCAGAGCGAATCGAGGGATTATGGGTTACGTGTAGTATTTATAGTAGAGTAGGAGCTACGATATAGGTGGTAACATGGCAACGTGAAAAATAGGAATATATTAGTTAAATGAAAAGCGTTCGTTAATACCGTGAAGATTAAGGGTGCCGATTTGAAAGAAGAATTTTTGTTCCAGATTCTTGCGGCTTTCCGTCGTACCTAGATGTAGGGAAAGGCCGCAGATAGCCATGTGTTTTTTGGAGTGGTTAGGCAGATTAAAATGGCGAGCAACTGGCTTACATGCATCCTTGTCATTCTTCTCAAAATAGCGAAGGTGTTCGCGGAATCGGTCACCTAGTCGTCTACCTGTCTCGTTAGTTTTGAGCGCGCTTCTCACTAAAAAGTTGCCTACGTTTTTGTCGCGTTTGAATGAAATAATTGGAGGTTGCGAAAAGATTCTACCAGTCTCGGGATCATTTTGGAGTAATTTAAAATTACTAAGAATGATGCTTTTGACTGCGTGATTATGAGGATGGAAAGTGAGGGTGAATGGAATTCTGTCATTCTTATCTTTTTGTGACGTTTGTAGTGATGACTGTCGATCAAATTGTTGGGCGCGATGATGGCCCGCTTTGACCACAGAGACAGGATAGCCACGTTTTTCCAAGAACTGGCACATCTCCTCTGATTTGAGGGAAAAATCGGAGTCATCACTACATAGACTTCGAAGTCTAACAAATTGAGAATAAGGAATGGAGTTCTTGACATGTGATGGATGTGACGACGAATACAACAAATAACTGTGTGAATCTGTAGGTTTGTAGTGCACACTAGTACATAGTACGTTGCCTCTAATAGAAACTTTGATATCTAGGAAAGCCAATGAAGTTTCCGAAATTTCCCAGGTATACTTAAGGGCCGGATGAAAAGAGTTGACGGAGGTTATAAATTGATCGAGTTCTTCTCTGCTGGATGAAATAGCGCCGATGCAGTCGTCGATGTAGCGGCCGTTGTACTGATTAAAAAATTGGTGTTCAACATATCCTACAAAAAGATTGGCATAGCTAGGTCCCATCACTCGTGCCCATCGCTACACCATTAATTTGTTTGTAATAGCTGCCGGCCAATGAAAAACAGTTAAGCGTTAAAACTAGTTCGGCAAGGCGGAGGACCGTTTCCGAGCTAGGTTCTTTGACAGTGCGTTGATCGAAAAAGTGTTTAAGTGCTTGAAGACCTTCGCTATTAGGAATAACTGTGTATAGAGATGTAATGTCCATGGTGAAAATAAGTTTGTCTTGGCCGGAGAAATTGAAATCGCGGAAAATTTGTAGTGCGTGTGTACTGTCTTTAATGTATGATGGCAAAGATTTGACGATAGGCGTCATAATCCTGTCTAAGTAGCTAGAAATGAGTTCGGTGGGGCAACTACAGGCAGAAACGATATGGCGACCTGGGTTGTTCGGTTTGTGAATTTTAGGCAAGAAGTAAATGCACGAAGTTCTAGGGTTGTTGTTGATGAGATTAGTGGCAGTGTCCGGTAATTCTTGATTAACTATAAGATTTTGAATGGTGTCTTTGACAAGTTTTTGATTTTTGGAAGCGAGATCTTTAGGGATTTTGGCATAAAACGAGGTATCCGAAAGTCGCCGCAAAGCTTCTTTTTGGTAAAGGTCGGACCGCCAAACAACTACCGCGCCGCGTTTGTCGGCCGATTTGACAACTATGTCGTTGCGTTTACTAAGATTTTTAAGCACCGCCCACTCTTCCGAGGAAAGGTTGGAAAATTTAGTGTTGCGATTGAATTTAAGTTTGTGAATGTCGTGACGGCATTTTTTGGTGAAAAAATCTAAAGAGGAAAATTGTCCCTCTGGGGGAGCCCATTTGGATTTGCGAACTAGAAGTGTTTCAAAAATATCTTTATTAGAAGTGTCCAAATCATCCTCTTTGTCGTGAAAAAAGGCTTTGAGATTTGAGATCTAAATTGGAAACAGGCAGAGTTTACAAGACGCCGCTGGGAGCAGGTGCCAGCCTATAACAGTGACGCGGTGGTTGTTCTTTCTTCTCATTTATTTCTTGTTACAACTTTTGCATGCCCTTTCGCTTCCGGAAAATAAAAACTTTCTCATTTGTGAAATTAGTTTCCATTACAAATTTGTGCCTTATTCAAAGTAAGAACTGTCCGGCCTTATAATAAAAGGGCAAATCTCAATATTGAGCCCTTACAAAAACACACGCATAAAGATCTTAGAAATTATTCTGTACAGGTAGATTCCAATTCGTCGTTTTATTGTCAGAGATTAACATTTGTGGTAAGGAAAGAACTACAGGCCATAGAGAACAATTTTAGCGTTATTCTAACCTGGCGTGGAAGGAGAAGTGGGTTAATCCTACCCATGGTGCGCACTACTTCTCCTGGGATCCAGCAAAGCGTAAACGACAGAACGATGGTTGCCACTGCTTTTGATACGGACACTTCCTCATTATGGCATCCTTGGCGTAGGTTTGTGGCGACTTCTGCGTTGTGTTGTGATACGGCGCGGAACACCTTCCAACAGCACACCACAATTACCACGTACGCCACTGTGAAGGAACCATAAAACCAAGCGTTGAAGCCGTATATGGCTCCGGGAGACATCATTCGTCTCCAGCACACAAGGCACCCAGGGCAGAAGAAGAAATCGTCCAGAGACAGCACGTTGGGGAGACCATTGATAAAAAGC
The DNA here is from genome assembly GCF_036669925.1 of Montipora capricornis. NCBI lineage: Eukaryota > Metazoa > Cnidaria > Anthozoa > Scleractinia > Acroporidae > Montipora > Montipora capricornis. The sequence goes on from NC_090894.1 coordinate 7,755,641, forward strand.
GCTACAACCCACACGACGACTATTATGAACAGGGTCCGCTTCTTGGTGAATATCCTCTTGTAGAGGCTCCTTCTCACGACACAAACGTACCGATTGAAGGCTGTGATAGCCATGAGATAGATCGACACCTGGGCCAGAACTGACATCACGAATGCATGTGCCTTACAGACCGTGTCACTGAAACGCCTTTTACTGTGGACAACGGCGTCTATCGTCAGCGGCATGACAAGTGTGGCAGTTAGCAGGTCTGTGAAGGCGAGTGACACGATGAACATTGTCGTGGAATTATGGAGACTAGCGTTTCGGTAAATGATGTAGCAAAGGATGGCATTTCCAATAAGGGCAACGATATCAATGGTTATTAGAACTATCGATTCTATTACGATGTTTACTTTCGTCCGGGCTTCAAGTTGCGCCTTTAAAATAGCAAAAACATCGTCGCTGGCATCTCCTGGAAAGATGTTGTTCATGTTCCCAGCTGATAAGGACTCGACTCACATTGGTATAAATCCGCAGCAATTAAAGAGTGCGGCCTGAGACACTTAAGCAGTTAAAACAGTTTGGTCACGAGAACAATTTGAATGAAAGAGTTGAAATTATTAGCAATAATCAGAAGTCGACCGTACACTGCCTATAAACCAACCGTTCTACAGTTAATTAGAAGTACGAAATTCCAGATGTTAGGCGTTTTATGTTTATCCCAGGCTCACATTCAAATCACGGACAGGAGAAAGGCTGTATTTGTTTTTAACAAAATGAATCACGATCGCATTCTTGTTAGCCGTGATCATCTCCTCAAGGAGTGTTTGGGAAACTGTGCTGGTGACGTTCATACAGTTGAGAGATGTGAAGTGGTTGTTTGTGGGGAAAAACCAATGAGATTGAAATATCATCACAACACAGAAGTTTTGTCAGTCAACTTTCATTATGGTTATTGGAATCAATTTGGCGTTCCACAGCACTAATTAATGGGTACAACACAAGCAATTATTATGTGCTACTTATTAACATCAGTAATCTGCATGGAGCATTTGTTTTGGAATCCAGCAATTATCTCTTAGTGCTGATGAACACCCCTGCAGTTCCAATATCCATAATGCAATGGATAAAGTAACTACATAGAGCTGAAACTTTTTATGTTCCACACAGTCCAATAACCTGACTGTCCATCCTTACTTCAGGGAACTGTATTAAAAATAACATAACAATACCTGGGGATGGTCATATTGTAGAGTTCGCACTTTCAATGTTAGGTTTTCTCAGAGTAGGTCGTGTTTAGTTTGAGTGTCAAGTATTTATGAGTCAATGAGTCAATGAGTCAATGAGTCAACGAGTTAGTGCAGTTAATTAAACCATAAAATGAAAGCTAAAATTTCAGAGAGTGCTTAAGCCTAATCACTGAAACGAGGGCTTAGGCTTAATCAACAAATTATTGCTATATTGACTGTGAGTCCATTGACTCAGTCATGACTCATTGACTCATTTGACTCATAAAACATGCGTTCTCATTTAGTTTAGAAGGTGCCATAATCTTAGAATTTTCAGCAAGCACTTGATATTGATGTTGATTGCCTGTTTGTCAGGCAATGGCAAAAAGTCCCAATACCAGTTATGATGCCAGCATGTTGTAGTTTAAATATGTCATGATCAGATTTTTGGATATCCAATTTTTAACTGGGAGGTTTCAATATCATAAGATGCAATTATGACCAGGCTGATTATCAAAGTTTGTGCGCTGTTGTATCAAACGAGGTGCAGTCCCTTCTGATATCACAGCAAGCTGGCAAAATGCACTGCTTCCATGTTTTTTTTTAAAGCAAACAAATAAAAAATGCTATATATTAGGAGCAACACTTTTGAATTTAAGTTGTTAAGGAATTTTTCCTTTTACAATCTATGTTGCCATTCCAGCCTATTATGATCAGACTTTTGTTGAATTTACTGCTTGGTTTCAATGACAGATGCTAAGACCAGGCTGATTATTAAAGTTATGCCCACTGTTCATTCTACATGGGCCAGCCCTTACAATATCACAGCAAGCTGGTAAAATGCACCGGCCCTTTCCTTGTTTTTCAAACCAAACAAATAAAATATGTTATACATTAAGAGCAACAGTTTCGAATTTAAGCTGTTAAGCAATTTTTCCTTTTACAATCTATATTGCCACTCCAGTCTGTTATGATCAGACTTTTGTTGAATTTACTGCTTGGTTTCAATGACAGATGCTAAGACCAGGCTGATTATTGAAGTTTATGCCCACTGTTCATTCTACATGGGGCAGCCCTTACAATATCACAGCAAGCTGGTAAAATGCACCGGCCCTTTCCTTGTTTTTCAAACCAAACAAATAAAATATGTTATATATTAGCAGCAACAGTTTCGAATTTAAGCTGTTAAGCAAATTTTCCTTTTACAATATATATTGCCACTCCAGTCTGTTATGATCAGACTTTTGTTGAATTTACTGCTTGGTTTCAATGACAGATGCTAAGACCAGGCTGATTATTGAAGTTTATGCCCACTGTTCATTCTACATGGGGCAGCCCTTACAATATCACAGCAAGCTGGTAAAATGCACCGGCCTTTTCCTTGTTTTTCAAACCAAACAAATAAAATATGTTATATATTAGGAGCAACAGTTTCGAATTTAAGCTGTTAAGCAAATTTTCCTTTTACAATCTATATTGCCACTCCAGTCTGTTATGATCAGACTTTTGTTGAATTTACTGCTTGGTTTCAATGACAGATGCTAAGACCAGGCTGATTATTGAAGTTTATGCCCACTGTTCATTCTACATGGGGCAGCCCTTACAATATCACAGCAAGCTGGTAAAATGCACCGGCCCTTTCCTTGTTTTTCAAACCAAACAAATAAAATATGTTATATATTAGGAGCAACAGTTTTGAATTTAATCTGTTAAGCAATTTTTCCTTTTACAATCTATATTGCCACTCCAGTCTGTTATGATCAGACTTTTGTTGAATTTACTGCTTGGTTTCAATGACAGATGCTAAGACCAGGCTGATTATTGAAGTTTATGCCCACTGTTCATCGAACATGTAGCAGCCCTTACAATATCACAGCAAGCTGGTAAAATGCACCGGCCCTTTCCTTGTTTTTCAAACCAAACAAATAAAATATGTTATATATTAGGAGCAACAGTTTTGAATTTAAGCTGTTAAGCAATTTTTCCTTTTACAATCTATATTGCCACTCCAGTCTGTTATGATCAGACTTTTGTTGAATTTACTGCTTGGTTTCAATGACAGATGCTAAGACCAGGCTGATTATTGAAGTTTATGCCCACTGTTCATTCTACATGGGGCAGCCCTTACAATATCACAGCAAGCTGGTAAAATGCACCGGCCCTTTCCTTGTTTTTCAAACCAAACAAATAAAATATGTTATATATTAGGAGCAACAGTTTTGAATTTAAGCTGTTAAGCAATTTTTCCTGTTACAATCTATGTGGCCACTCTAGTCTGTTATGATCATAAGCACTGGACCTTCCTTTGGTTTTCAAACTAAACATGCACATAAGCCACAAGCTTAATGTGTTTGGCTTCTCTGACCTGCATAGAACTTAATCAAAGTTCAAACTCACTTTTAAACACTGTCTAACAGTGTCCTTAAAGCAGGTGAAATCTTTCCGTTTGTAGCAGCCTCCTTCACCAGCTTCATTGTGCTGCTCATGCAGAGTGGACATTCATCATCACCAGAATTTGACTTAAGCAGTCCACAGTAGCAGTGCGAGACATTTTTCTCTGCTACCCTCTTGGGAATGTAGGAGTCACAAGCTTTCTTCTTTTCTGCGCGGTAGGTAATGCTGTGGGGATCTAATTCTCGAAGCCACACCATAGAGATATATTCATGCCTAAAAACCATCCACCACCTCTGGTTTTTGTTAACGTTACAAGTGTTTTGTACATAAGCCGCAAGTTTAATATGTTTGGCTTCTCTGCCCTGCATGGAATTTAATCCAAGTCCAAACCCACTCTCCTTTAATAGTTGTTGGGTGCTGTAGGGGATTGCATATTTAATTGTCCATGTTGTAGGGTTGATGCCATCAAGAAAAAGGGCGTGAGTATTGAAATACAGTTGGCACTTGCTTTCAAGCTCCACCAACTGTTCTCTACTAATTTCCACCCTTGAAAACAGTGACCCACTGTCTCGTAGTTGTAAAGCTAAAAATGCTAGAGCATGCAATTTTACTTTGATTGCACTTGAAATGTTGGCAATGCCTAAGAGGACTTCAATTAGGAGCCCAAAGTTCCAACAAAATCTCTTGGACTCCAAACCTGTAAAGCGATAATTGTATTGAAGCCCTTTCTTTCGCTTCTCAGAAAACCAACAGCAAAAATTTTTGTACAGACATCCACACTTCATGCGTTCTTTTACACAATTAAGGAACGTAACTATAGGGCAGGAAGTTGGCAAATCTGATAAAACTACTGCAGCCTTCAATTGATTAGAATTTGTGTACTGCATGGCGACAGTCAAGCAATTGGTAAACCACTGTTGCCAACCATTGTTAATGCTGTGCAATGGATCAGGCTTTATCAAGTTAACAAATTTTCCAAGGGGTGGTATAAACTCCTGCCTGGAAAGGTAATGTAAAGTAAATGTAAGATTTAGAGTAGACCAAAAAAATAAAATAAAAATCAAACTACTTCTAAAAATTTTAAATAAGAGCAAAATTAATTGAACAGCATAAAAACATACTCTACCTGGATTTGTTTTGTGCTATGAA
>NC_090894.1:7767891-7770391 GCF_036669925.1 Montipora capricornis
CGTTGGACTTGGAAATGATGCAACAGAGACACTAGTCACTTCGATGGTTAGCATTTGGTGTAGGACACGATAGTTTTACACTCGTATTTCGACAGGATTGGTCAACGCGGGTGAGTCTGGTTGTTCCATCTTCGATCGCTGGGCCGACGGAAACGAAATGCATTCCTCGCCTTATGTTATTTACGAATTTACCATTGTGTATGAAAATTGTCATATATATTTTCACTTTAAGGTCGGTAATAAAACCGAATAAAAGTGACTTATTAGCTGCATCAGAGACAGTAGTCATTTCCACCGTTTATTGCGAGTTGCAGAATTCTCTCGACTAAAAGGCGTGCTTCCCTTACACGTAAAAACGATTCCCGATTCCCAAAATCATAGGTAAGAAACTTGAATGGTGATCTGATCAAGTTTTTTTGCATTTTCCGGCCGAAGTTATAGCAATCGAGAGGCGGAAAACGGAATACGCGGATAATGGCATGACTCATCGCAGAGACTCGTTTGTGTTTTCAAAGGACAGTAAATACACTACTAGTTGTATAGTAGTCTACACTTTGTTGTTGAGCTATAATTATATATCGTGCATACCACTGACCATGGGATCAATGCAGCGTTGAGCCATTGCAAACTGAAAAAGCTTCTTCATTGAAGTTGAGGAAAACTGAAGGTTTTATTTTTATTACATGGAACAGTATTGTGACCTTCTCTTAATTGGCATGACACATATCTACAGTACTGTTAGGGAGATTTCCCTTAAAAGACATGATCTACTGATTTTTGGGGAACCATTCTAAAAGCATTGTCAAATTACCAGTCGTAATTCATGAACAGTTTAAAGTCATTGTATTAGGTGATGCATCTGTTGCTTCCCACAATTTTTACAGTACTCATTGTTAGCATGAAAGCATGAAATATTCATTTCAAGTACTGTTTTGAACTGTTTTGAACTTCTATTATTATTATTATTATTATTATTATTATTATTATTATTATTATTATTATTATTATTATTATTATTATTATTATTATTATTATTATTATTATTATTATTATTATTATTGTTATTATTATTGTTATTATTATCATTATATAAACGAGGAGAAAGGGAAGGACTCTTCTCTAGTTTGGCACACACATTAGACATGAAGCTAGGGTCATCGGTCACCTCAACTGAGAAGATTCCTTATTTCCACACAACAAATTGACAACGTTCTAGCCCACTTACAAACATTTCAAGCTGAAGTTAAAGTAGTACTTTGAAGTTGCTTTCAATGCAAAACCATGACCATTTGTGTTGCCACAAACCGATCTCTGTTTTTCCAGTAACACTTATAATTTATATTCTACAGCAGTGTTTGGACAACCTTTAGAACACTGGCATTTCAGAATATTATTGCTCCAAGGAATGGCTTAGAAAGCCCTTTGAGATCAAATCCAGTTTGTGGTGGGTATGGCTCACAACCCGCTTGCATGCATTGGGAGCACTGACTTCATGAAATGGTCCCATTCTCTGGCATTTTAAGGTTCCATTCTTTGTTTTACAATTATGTAGGGATGTTTATGCTTATGCTATTCTCTATTTTCGAATGCCTTATGAGACATTTTGTTTGCCCCCCAAATTTTGCATAAACTATTGTTTTCAAATGCTCTTGGGGACATTACATATTCCCAAGAGCATTTGAAAACAATAGTTTATGCAAAATTTTGGGGGGCAAACAAAGTGTATTATGGGACATTCGAAATTAGAGAATGGGTTGTACCAACTTCGTGACATTTTCAGCACTATCAATTTTTCTTTAGATGTCTCTCTTGCTCTTTGAATCGGTTATGACCCCCAGTCATCACATTTCCTTTGCTTTGCCGTTGTGCTACCAACGTACTGTATTTTTTTTCTTTATCACTGAAAGTCTAGAACTCCCAAAACGTCTTCCGTCAAAATGTTTGCATCAGTCTTAGAAGCTCTTGTGGTTTATTCTTAAAGCATTAACACCACTCACAAGCTTGCTTTCATTTGATTTAGCGGTTTCATCAACTTGACCTGTCTGCAAGTTCTGTAGTGAAATGAAGTTTTTCTAATAAAGGCAAGATAACAGGACTACTAGTAGGTAATTGGCACATTTTTGTGGTAAAAATTTTCAGATATCTCTGTTTTTCCTTCCTCGGTCAACAAATCCTTTTCATGAAAGGCTTTACTTTGGCTACACTCTCATATACATGGACACACTCCACTTTGCAAAGAATCAACGTGTTAAACCGTCAGTAAATAAGCGACAATCATCGAAGGACTTGTAAGCGGCGAGTCCCTGTTTGTCGTATTCAGTATTATTCAGTGGAGTGGTACGTTAAATATCGTGCAAGCCGAATGGCGCCGAGGAGATGAAATTGTTCATGATCTTGATTGCATGGAAAATGGATTGGGGCAGAAGTGCAGTTCTTGAGCTTTTGATTGGGGTAAATAAATTGTCTGCATCGTCGGTTTTGTCTTTCTACTGATAGCATC
>NC_090894.1:7782891-7792891 GCF_036669925.1 Montipora capricornis
TTGGATCAGAGAAGATCGCGATCAGTCAAAAGTCAAGTAGACTACTGCACGACTGATATTCGCGAGGTTTTATCAGTCGTGCACTAGTCTACTTGACTTTCAAACATATTTTTCAAGCATTAGTTAAAATAACATAGCGACCAAAACTCCAGGGAAAAAAATTCCAGGTCGGCAAAAGAATGGCACATTTCTTTCCGAATCATCATGAAACTTCAAAGAGAAGTGAGCAGGAGGATGGAAAAGCTCTGGAAAGGTAGCTGATCGCGTATTGGCTGAAAGTTTTGGAAAACGTTGCGTAAATTTAATGGTTCTGTTTTTTGGAAATGTTTTTATTACCGTACGAACTTAAGTTCAAATGAATGGAATTTGAAATTGGAATGTTTTTTGGAATTTTTTCCCCAGCGTTTTTGTCGTCATGTTATTTTCACTAATGCTTGAAAAATATTTATGAAAGTCAAGTAGACCAGTGCACTACTGATAAAACAACGCGAATATCAGTCGTGCAGTAGTCTACTTGACTTTCATAAATATTTTAAAATCAATTTTGACTGGACACGTTCTTCTCTGATCCAACGCTGTGCAAGACTTATCGTCCACGGTTTTTGCAAAGGTTTTAAAACGTCAGCTTCACTAATGCTCGAAGTAGGTGACATATAATCGTTATGTCCGTTGTGCCGGGAACAATTCTTGAAGAGGATATTCCTTAGTAGTAGTTATGATCTTGTTGAACAAGTTACAGTCTTTACCTTTCTTTAGAGTCGATATCTTAAAATTAGTTTGAGTGGCCAGCAATGTCCATGACCAAACGCCCGTTTTAAAGGTAAGGTAAAGTCGCGCGCGAGCCAACTAGGACCTATACGGCCGGAGCTTACCCCGGTTTCGTCACAGCATGAAGCCACTGTGAGAATTATTACTCCCCCTGGATGAGATGTTAGTCCATCGTAGGGTTAGTCCCCAGCAGTATATCGCCGGTACCCATTTATGCACCTGGGTGAAGAGAGACAGTGTGGAGTAAAAAAGTCTGTTGTCTAAGGACACAACATGAACCAGCGACCCTTGGAATCAGGAGACTGGCGCGCTAACCACTACGCCACTGTGCCTCCACTTTGTAGAGATGATGAACTTGATGAACCTTATTAAAAGTGCCCCTGTGACCAAACAATCAATTCTTATTTTTCTTTGGATTTCAAAACTATATATGTTCAAACTTAACTAAACACTAAGCGACCAAGCCTTGACTTCAAAAAGACACCTGTTTATTTTAACTGGAATTTTCATATTTAGTGGTCTGCCATTACTCACTTTAGGATCTTGAGAGAGCTGGATTGAGGATAAAATGACATCAAAGGCTCACTAGTTTATAAACGCAATGCCGCAGAATTATTATACAACACGGGCAATCCGTTCTCGCCCGTGAATTCGCGATTATCCTAAATTGTTAATTTGCTTTGAATTCACTATTATCGTGAATTTAGAAGACTGAAAGCTTGATATGGATTATGGGAAATGGTCATATTTGTTTGAAAACACCACCCGAGTGTATGGACATAGGACTCGAACCTGGAAATATTGATTAACCCGTCACCTAACCACACAACCACCACACCGCCAGCTGCTGAGGGACAATACTTTAAACACTATTTGATAAAGCTGTATTATCACTCGCCAACAAACAACATTAAACACTACAAAAGGTCGGTTTCCAAACTTCACGACAAAACTAAACATTTTTAAATCAAAGCTTAGGCCTAAATTATTAATCTAGTTTAGGCCTAATTACTCTTCAGCAGCGATATTCTATGCTAGAAAAAGGTAGTGTCTCGATCTTCAGTGGTAAAGCGGAAAGAAGTGGTTCATATAGACTAGAAACTCCGGGTTCAAATCCAATCCAAGGATATGATTTTTTTTTATTTTCTTATTTTCTCTGCTACCACAAGTCCTGGGACACAGTGGCCAAAATTCACGATAACAAGGAATTCAAAGCAAATTATCAATTGAAGATAATCGCGAATTCATGGGCGAGAACGTGTTGGCATGGGTGATTTGGGCTTTCAGACTTTTAAACTCGCGTTTTGCATACATAATAAGCTGCATTTACATGCTGAAATTTTAAGCTAATGAGCCTTTGACGTCACTTTTCCCTGGATCCAAGCCTCTGAGGTCCAATCACTCAGTTTTGAACGTGAGTAACGGCGGACCGTGAAATCCAAAACTTACACTCAAAGTAAACGGCCTTTGAATAAAAAATTAAAGCTCAAAAATTTGCGAGTCAGGTGTTAAGCAAACAGCCTTTCAAAATCTGATTTTTTTTAATCACAGGGGCATTTTAAAGTGCCAGGTGTATTTATCGCTGAGGCACTAATTGGAGGCACTGAACAGAAATCAAATCAAGTCACATCAACACATCAAATGCATAGGCTGGTCTTTGAGGAGAGCGGAAAACTGGAGTCAAAACCGGAGAAAAACCTCTCGGTGCAGAGTAGAGAATAAACAAACTCAACCCACATATGACGCCAAGTCTGGGAAACAAACCCGGGCCACATTGGTGGGAGGCGAGTGCTCTCACCTCTGCGCCGTCTCTGCTCCACACAAGAAGTAGGGGAGATGGAATTGACTCGATTAATTACTTGACTTTCAGTTGCAACCGTTTTAAGACATTAACGAATTCAGAGGGGTGGTTGCTTGTTTTTTTTATTCACAACCGACTGAAAATTTCAGCAGAGGAGAGCAATATTGAAAGAAAATAGGCACAAAACGGCAACAACGAAACTCGATTCAAACCATACGCTGAGGAACTCGCTTTGGTGGACAATTCCACACACTCATCATAATCATCGAAATCAATTTTTGTAATGGCGCAAATTTGCGCAGTTTTGCGATATTTATCGCAATGTTCTCCCCCATCGCTCACTGAGTTGTAGAGGTAGTACTTATTAAAGTTTGTGCTCTTTTGATCTTGAAACGTCTGCACCAGCGAGTGAAGGGACTGCGGGCTCACGTTTGGAATGTTAAGGCTTCCGTCGCTTTGTATTCTATCAACCAATCAGGTTTGTCCGTCAGGTTTGCATACGTTAGGTTTGTAAAGTACTGCCAAATATCCTAAGCAAAAAGCAATAGGAATGAGCCGAGAAAACGATGGAAGATTCCGAAACTATACAAAGTTTACCTGTAAAGAGACGTGGGTTTTTCAACTATAAACAGAGCTACTATATTATTTGCATGTAAACTTTGTCTACACCTGTGAACCATTTGAAATTAAAGAAACACCTACCTTGAGCTGGGCAGAAGTTCTGTCATACTTGAACAAACAAATGCCAGGGTTATTGTATCCCACAGCTGGAAGAACTGTCTTCCAAGGCGTCACCGACGGACACAGGAATATCGAGCTGCGAGGGACTCCTGAAGAACAGAGGAAGAAACTTATGGCCTTGAAAAAACCTACTGTTTTTGAAAATTCATAGAGGTTGAAAATACCAATGGCACAAGACGAACCGCGGTTAGAAAAAAAAACAACAACAACAGAACAACTACAAATTGATCAACCAACAAAAACGGCAAACATAGTAACTTTGTATGCAAGGGCTAACTGAACAAACCAAAGATGCCGGATCCCGGTGGATCTAACCAGCAAATTTATATTGCAGAATCGAATAATATAGCAAGACTAGTAAATATGGCGTCCTTATGCGCAACAGAGTGCGAAGAGGATAGGTGAAGTGGTGAGTAAATATACTAGCCTCAGCCGTATTATCCGCGTCTGAAACAGAGCAACACAATGAGCTTAAAGAGAGCCCTTTTCATTTCGAAATTCCAATTTTAGAGCGCCGTAAAATTTAACAAAGACCAGATGTCGTTCGTTCCAAGGCCGAGAAAGTGTGCGGGGCATGGGACCTTTTTGTAAGTTGACGTCACAAAGTGCTTTGCATTGCAAAACAGCTTGTGACGTCATCTCACGAATAGACCCAGGCCTCAACTGTGGCAGAAAGAACTACCAATTTTGTCAACTGTGCGGCATTTTAGAAGTGAAATTGCAACCACTTGATGCAAATTAACCTTCATGATGCTGAAATTTTACTTTGGGGGAGTAAAACAAAGTTGAGACTAGGGGCACTTTAAACCTAACCCTTTACCCATAAATATGATATGTGCTGTAATCGGACAATTTGATTCGTGCATTAATTGCTTTATTTTTCATTAATTATTGTGTAGTGCTGTAATCGGACACTGTAATCAGTCATATTAAGTGCACTCAGCTTAAGCCACCAATCACAGAATTTATCACAACAACCACTTAACAACAATCAAACTGGGGATTTTCCAAAATGGACGAATTTGTAACATTAGACAGTGAAAAAGGAATGCATCGGAAATTGTAATGGTTATGATTAATTGGAAAAAAGGACTTCGTGTCGTCCAATTTCGAGTTCGGTCTGTAATCATATTCGTGATTAAACAAATGGGACTCCCGCTACGCGGTCGTCCGATTTTGTTAATCACACGTGCGAGTACTAACCGAATTGGACTCCACTCAGTCCGATTACCATTATTAATCAATTTCAGAAATACTCATAATTATAAAACAGGTGAATAAACAAAACCACAATTGATGCATTTCCTGTCCTACGTATTTCGCATTGGATTGACAAATATCATCAATGAAATTGTATTCTACGGGATATTTCTTTCTACAAAGCGCATTTACCACACTTACTACATGTATATACTCAACAGAATATCGCCTTTCCGATTGGTCAATGTCGAATGTATAAATAGAACTTCTATCCATGCACACTTCATTAAAGGGGCTATGTCACGCAAAAGGCTCAAAAAGTAGAATGAAAAATTGCAATAACCACTTACAAATATCAACAATGAAATTGTATTCTACGGGATATTTCTTTCTGCAAAGCGCATTTACCACACTTACTACATGTATATACTCAACAGAATATCGCGTTTCTGATTGGTCATTGTCGAATGTATAAATAGAACTTCTATCCATGCACACTATCCAAGCAAAATTATGCAATTTCATGACACCCAAAAGGCTCAAAAAGTAGAATGAAAAATTGCAATAACCACTTTAAATTGTTGAACAACATAAAAGAAATACAGCAATAGGAAAAAGAAGCATGGATGGACATAAATGGACAAGATTGAAACGGATTGCGTTTGGGTAATCTTGAACTGAAAAAAGTCGGCCCAACGTTTTTCAATTTTGCGGTAAATTGCCTGGTCGTTTTTGCTCAGAATCATCTTGTTTGGGATGTCATGATAATTTTATCGGTGAAGGAATTCCACATTACCATTTTCTAGTTTTAAACTCGTGATTAACTGAAGATTTCCCCTAAACAGCCTATATTAACGCGACATAGCCCTTTTTAGGTCTCACCCCTACACAATCGAGCACATTGCTCTTCTCATTGGGAGACTAGAAATCAAAGTTTAGTGACCAAAAATTAAACTCTCACGTTTGAGTAACTGACTCGTTTTTTGCCTGACTCATATTCTCAAATACTCATTTTTCCCTTATTTTTTTTTTTTTTTTTTAATTTCCTCCATTTATTTAATTTACATTTACATTGTACTACAATATTTGAAGATGACGATGCTATTTGTGAAATTAAATAACAGGTTTCAAGAATAAATGGAGAGGGCAAGATATAGTTAAACTAATTACATGCCCTTTGATTAAATTACAGTTTTATTTAGGTTTAAAGAGAAAAATGATAAGTATTAACACTATTACTATAAAAAACTATGAAAAATATATAAAGAGAGGAAAAGATATATACACACACACACATATATATATGTATATATATATATATAACTGCAGACAGTACTGTTTCGGCCTTCTGGGCTTCATCAGTGCAGTGCTGATGTCTAGGATGGAGGTTAAGCTATAAAGCCACCCCAGATGTCCCACACATATGGTACATCCAAGTCATGCCAGAGTGCTCAAACTAGCTAGCTAGTGAGCATGCAACATTGGAGAGTCGGCGTGACGATGATTAATACTGAGCAAGATAATAGTTGAAAAGTGCTCTTTTGAACGATTTTTTAGTTGTCTTTTCACGTATAGATAAGGGAATATCATTCCAATAGTAACATCCTATAACTGTTGGGCAGAATTTGCGTATATTTATTCTAAAGCTACTAGGATTTAGGTATTGCAGGGATGCACTTCTTGTATCATAATTATATTGCTCAGATACAAAGGCCAACGTGAAATTAGATGGCTTTTTATCTACTAAGTGATCATAAATCAGTTGGCAGGTATTTAGCTTAACAATGTCAGGGAGCTTAATGAGGCCAAGGTTTACATAATGAGGCGTAATATGATCTCGAAGTGGAACATTATTAATAACTCTTACAGCTTGGTTTTGCAGCTTTACCAATTGTGATACTGGAGCTTCGTAATTATTACCCCACAGAATGCAGCCGTAGTTTAAATAGGGGTAGACAAGTGCGTAGTAGATACTTATCAAAGACTGCTTTGTTACATGTCGTTTCAGCTTTGCGATGATATTTACACTTTTGCTGATTTTACTACTAATATGGTCAATGTGATCTTTCCAAGACAAAAAGCAATCAAGAACTAATCCTATTTTTTTAATGTTGTACGACTGCTCAAGATATTGGTCGGCAATTTTTAGAGGAGGGTGTAAGTTAGAATTAACTTTTTGTCTCGGTTGGAAAACTAGGTATTTTGTTTTACTTAAATTTAGAGTTAATCTGTTAGAACAAAGCCATTCATAAATTGCTGGCAATTCAGAATTTATTAACTGTAGCAATAACTCTAGTTCCTTACCAGCCACAGTCAGCGAAGTATCATCGGCAAATAGTCTTATGGAAAAGTAGTTAGTTGCATTAATAATATCATTTATATAAACTAGAAAAAGAACCGGACCTAAGATCGACCCTTGGGGTACTCCTGAGTTTATTTCTAGGAAGTCAGATTCAACGCCATTAACAAACACTTTTTGCTTCCTTTTGTTTAGGTAAGATCTAAACCACTTGTTTTCAATGTCTCGTATACCATAAACGTCAAGTTTTGATAATAGGATATAATGGTTGACCGTATCGAATGCTTTACTTAGGTCTAGAAATATGGAAATGGCATAATTTCCTTCGTCAAGGGCTTTTGTTATTTCATCTATAAGGTCTACCAAGCAGTCAACCGTGCTCATGCCAGATCTAAAGCCATATTGATTTGGTACCAAAATATCTTCATAGGTGAGATAAAATGATAATTGGTTAAGAACGCATCTCTCAAAGATTTTACTTAGTGCTGAAAGGACTGATATGGGACGATAGTTATTGCATGAAGAACGAGAGCCTTGTTTAAAGATTGGTATAACTTTGGCAATTTTCAAGTTATCAGGAAATATGCTATGTTTAAGTGACAAATTTATGATATGTGTCAGCGGTCGAAATATTTCAAGTGCAGCAGAGGATAATAAGAGCGGATGTACGTTATCATAGCCAAAAGATTTCTTTGTGTCAATACTTTCTAATAGTAGATAAACCTCGGTTTCATTTACTTGAGCGAAGCGAAAGGTTGATTTTTTCCTCTTCATATAGGTTGAGTAGTGGCGATCTGCTTTTGGCAGTTTCGATGCAAGTTCAGTCGGAACATTACAGAAGTACCTGTTAATAGCATTTGATATTGAAGATGGATGCTGGAGATCTTTATCCTTAACTTTCAGATTGTCAATGTTCGAGGATGGCCGCTTTTTATTGATTATAAGGTTAACATTATCCCACATTTTTTTTGTTTTTGCGGAGTCCTTAAGTACACTATCGTAGTATAAGGTTCGAAGGGCTTTATTAATTGAGACAATCCTGTTTCGATAAATTTTATATTTTTTATGATAATAAATATTTTGAGTTGTCAACCATTTTTTATAGAGCTCGTTACGAACTTTGATTGATTTTCTCAATCCTTTCGTCATCCACGGCTTGTCGGACGTATTTTTTATATTAATCGATTTAAGCGGTGCATGTGCATTGCTAATGCTATTGAAAGTATGAAGGAATCTAGTTAAGCTTTCGTTTACATCATAGCTCTTGTATACTGTTGTCCAATTAGCATTCCTCGATGCCTTTTGAAAAGCAATCTTATCGAACCTTTTAAAATCTCTAATTTCAATTTTATTATTCCCTTATTATATTTGATAAAGGACCGAAATGCTGAGTAGAAATTATAACTCCTATTGCGAGAAGTCAACCCTTCGATAGCCATGCCAACTTAAAAATGCCACCCTCTGGCATGCCAACGACAGAGAGATTGTCATTCTGTTTCCATGTCTTATCATAATATATGGAGTCTTTGTTATAGCGGAAGTCTGTCTTCCGAGACGTCCGCATGCAGTCTTGCCTCGCTCACAGGTTCTTAGTGAAAAGAGAAAATGGCGGCGCACGTGGAAGGCTGATGAATAAATATTCATCAAGTCTTTTCAAAATGCATGCGGACGTCTCGGAAGACAGGCTTCCGCTAGAACAAAGACTTCCGCTCGTCTAAAAATAACTTTCGTGGACATGACATATCTCAAGGGCTGGACCGGGACTGGAAATGTATCAAGGCGCGTTTGCACGTTACCGGCAAAACAAGGAAAACCACAGCGTAGTAACTAAAGATGGTATTAGGAATCTGATTTTTTAATGACAACGGAAAACCGTTTATACGAAAGAGCATTGAAAGAGCGAAGACAAAGATTCAAATAATTTGCTACCAATAATGTCATGCAGATAAGAAATTCATTTCATAGTTTTCACTTTAGGCTCGCAGAGGACGTGAAAATGTGTACTTAAATGCAAGCAGCACGTGCCGCACACGTGCAGCACGATCCTTTTTTTCCTCTTTTAACCAATAATATTACTGCTTTTGGACGTTATCCTTGCCGTAGCCGTCGTCGCCGTTTCTTACACTCCCTATTGCAGGTCATTGTTTCATCACACTGCTAATATTAGGCACACCCGACGCTTAAATTACCACATTTGTGGTAATGACAAGGCGAGGAATACAATACAACTGTCGATCTTTCACTCTTTGTACGTTACTTCTCCAACTTTTTACAACGCGAACAGAACGGACGGAATAAACTCAAAGTGAAGAGGATCGCGCAAATACTCATTTTTAATTGACATTTTTCTTGGGGTGCTTACTAACATTTTATTAGTTTTTACTTTTTAATTAATTTAAATTACAATATTTTGAGATCGTGTATTTACGATGCAAGGACAATGCTGTGCTCCTTGGTGTTGAGATAAAACAGTCTACAATACCTGAAGAAGGCGCTTTCTGGTTTTCATTATAGACTTTAAGATCTATGACGGCGTCGTTGACGAAAGCGTCACTTCAAAATATAAATTTGCAATATCGTAAGGTTTTCGTGATTAAAATTTAAAAATGGTACGAGCGGTTTCAGAGTAAATATAGAGAATGAAAGGTTTACATTTGTAAGCTCGCGTTGTCGTCAAAACCTCAAATTTGGCGATTTCACGTCGTTGTTGTGGAGAGTACCGCAAAATTCTGTGTTAAAATGCGTGCCTCTTGTTGTTTTGAAGCGTTCTCGTCGACGACCGCGTCGTGGATCTTAAAGGCGCTGTTACACTGTGCTGTTTTTCGTGCAACTTGTCTCGCAACGCCATTGTGAGACAAGTTTCGCAAATCGTTGCCCAATGTAATATACCTTGCAACGGCCAAAAACGTTGCGAGACCACTTGAAGAAACCGTTGCGGAAAGTAGAATTGAGTTCTACTTTCCGCAACAATTGCAAAGACGTTTTTAGGCATTGCGCAGCGTAACACCTGTCCTGCAACTTCTGTCGCAACGGTCAGCGGCACTACCCAATGAAAATGTTCCTTTAACTTCATTTGATCATCGAAATGAGACAAGTTGCATGGAAGCTTGTTTTGTAATGTGAGAACGTTTGTAGAAATGGCGTTGCGAGATAAGTTGCACAGTGTAACAGCGCCTTAAAGTCCCTGATCT
>NC_090894.1:7797891-7800391 GCF_036669925.1 Montipora capricornis
CTCAATACACATAGCAACGCTTTTTCTTTTTTACAGCAACAATTACCGCTGTTGGGGTTTTACGCTTTCGAGGGGGATGAAACTAGACACATGTTTAGATTCGCGCTAATTGTTTGTGCGCAACGATACTGCGCAGGTAACGCGACTGTAAAATGTCACTCATTACTTCGAGCATTAGTGAAGTTGAGGTTTTAAAACCTTTGTAAAAACCGTGGAGGATAAGTCTTGCACAGCGTTGGATCAGAGAAGATCGCGATCAGTCAAAAGTCAAGTAGAATACTGCACGACTGATGTTTGCGAGGTTTTATCAGTCGTGCACTAGTCTACTTGACTTTCAAACATATTTTTGAAGCATCAGTTAAAATAACATAGCGACCAAAACTCCTGGGAAAAAAATTCCAGGCCGGCAAAAGAATGGCACATTTCTTTCCGAATCATCATGAAACTTCAAAGAGAAGTGAGCAGGAGGATGGAAAAGCTCTGGAAAGGTAGCTGATCGCGTATATTGGCTGAAAGTTTTGGAAAACGTTGCGTAAATTTAATGGTTCTGTTTTTTGGAAATGTTTTTATTACCGTACGAACTTAAGTTCAAATGAATGGAATTTGAAATTGGAATTTTTTTGGAATATTCTCCCCGGCCTTTTTGTCGCTATGTTATTTTCACTAATGCTTGAAAAATATTTATGAAAGTCAAGTAGACCAGTGCACTACTGATAAAACAACGCGAATATTAGTCGTGCAGTAGTCTACTTGACTTTCATAAATATTTTAAAATCAATTTTGACTGGACGCGATCTTCTCTGATCCAACGCTGTGCAAGACTTATCGTCCACGGTTTTTGCGAAGGTCTTAAAACGTCAGCTTCACTAATGCTCGAAGTAGTGCGTGACATCTTACAGTCGCGTTATCTGCGCAGTAACGTTGCGCACAAACAATTAGCGCGAGCGTCCTTAAAATCGTTATGGACGTTGTGGCGGGAACAATTCTTGAAGAGGATATTCTTTTGTAGTAGCTATGATCTTGTTGAACAAGTTACAGTCTTTACCTTCCTTTAGAGTCGATCTCTTAAAATTAGTTTGAGTGGCTAGGAATGTCCATGACCAAACACTCGTTTTAAAGGTAAGGTAAAGTCGCGCGCGAGCCAACTAGGACCTATACGGCCGGAGATTACCCCGGTTTCATCATAGAATGAAGCCACTGGGAGAATTATTACTCCCCCTGGATGAGATGTTAGTCCATCGTAGGGTTAGTCCCCAGCAGTATATCGCCGGTACCCATTTATGCACCTGGGTGAAGAGACACAGTGTGGAGTAAAAAAGACTGTTGTCTAAGGAGACAACATGAACCAGTGACCCTTGGAATGAGGAGACTGGCGCGCTAACCACTACGCCATTGTGCCTCCACTTTGTAGAGATGATGAACTTGATGAACCTTATTAAAAGTGCCCCTGTGACCAAACAATCAATTCTTATTTTTCTTTGGATTTCAAAACTATGTTCAAAATTAACTAAACACTAAGCGACCAAGCCTTGACTTCAAAAAGACACTTGTTTATTTTAACTGGAATTTTCAAATTTAGTGGTCTGCCATTACTCACTTTAAGATATTGAGAGAGCTGGATTAAGGATGAAATGACTCCAAAGGCTCACTAGTTTATGAACGCAATGCCGCAGAATTATTATACAACACGGGCAATCCGTTCTCGCCCTTGAATTCGCGATTATCCTAAATTGTTAATTTGCTTTGAATTCACTATTATCGTGAATTTAGAAGACTGAAAGCTTGATATGGATTATGGGAAATATTTATCATATTTGAAAAACACCACCCAAGCGTATGGACATAGGACTCGAACCTGAAAATATTGATTAACCCGTCGCCTAACCCCCCAACCACCACACCGCCACCTACTTAGGGACAATATTTTAAACACTATTTGATAAAGCTGTATTATCACTCACCAAAAAACAACATTAAACACTACAAAAGGTCGGTTTCCAAACTTCACGACAAAACTAAACATTTTAAAATCAAAGCTTAGGCCTAAATTATTAATCTAGTTTAGGCCTAATTACTCTTCAGGAGCGATATTCTATGGTAGAGAAAGGCGGTGTCTTGATCTTCAGTGGTAAAGCGGAAAGAAGTAGTTCATATAGACTAGAACTCCGGGTTCAAATCCAATCCAAGGATATATATTTTTTTGTTTTCTTATTTTCTTTGCTACCACAAGTCCTGGGACACAGTGGCCAAAATTCACGATAATAGTGAAATAATCAATTCAAGATAATCGGAAATTCATGGGCGAGAACGTGTTGGCATGGGTGATTTGGGCTTTCAGACTTTTAAACTCGCGTTTTGCATACATAATTAAGCGGCAATCACACGGTGAAATTCTAAGCTAGTGAGCCTTTGACGTCACTTTCCCTGGACCCAATCCTCTGAGGTCCAATCAGTCAGTTTTGAAAGTGCGTAACGGCGTAACGTGAAATCCAAAACTTAC
>NC_090894.1:7805391-7812891 GCF_036669925.1 Montipora capricornis
TCTCACGTTTGAGTAACTGACTCGTTTTTTGCCTGACTCATATTCTCAAATACTCATTTTTCTCTTATTATACTGATTTGATAAAGGAAATGCTGAGTAGAAATTATAACTCCTCTTGAGAGAACTCAACCCTTCGATTAAAAGCCATGCCAACTTGAAAATGCCTGATCCACTGCTATGTCAACGACAGAGAGCTTGTCAGTCTGTTTCGATGTCTTATCATAATATATGAAGCGGCTCGAAATTGCTACCAATACAGTCGCATTTCACTTTGCTACTAAAATATCTGGAGGAGTCGCAACTTTGCAACTAGTTATCAACTTCTCTCGTTGGTAATAACAGAGTTTTAGCACTTGCCACTTTGCCGCTACTTTTCCTAAAATAAACAAAGTATTAAAAAAAATGTTTCGCTTTTGGCCGTGAATTTTCTTTCAATCTGAAGATATTGGGCAAAACTGTAGCGTAATTTAGCTACGATGTTACGTGCACAACACCGAAATCCTCGATTACTCACCAATTTCAGCGGTTTCTTTACACACAAGTATTGCGGGCTCATATTTTTCTGTTAAAGTGCGACTGGACTCTCTATTAATTTTGAGCCCTGTTAGTAACGTCACACTGCATTTTACCCAAATGTGGGCCATCTTGGATTCAAGATGTTTATGCGAACGAGGACTTTGGTTTCAGTTTCTTTCGTCTCTGAGCGATCCTATATATATCCTACGAAACCAGTTTGGTTTGGGGTGTTGGGATTAGGAAGTTTAATTTTTTAACGACTTCAAAGCCACGTGGAAGCTATGTGGCGGTGTGGTGCTGCAGCAACGCCTACACCTTCAGATATGATGGCTATGCTGGCTGTGGGTTGGTGACATTCAGTTATTAACCGAAAAAGACAACAAGGAATGAAACAAAAATGGAAATCAGAAATTTGACGAAAAATTAAAAATAAGACTTAAAACCAGTCTTGACCTTTGCTCACTATATATCAGAAAAGAAAGGATTTTCATTTAAGTGTTCAATCGTTCTAGTGCTGGAGCATCAATTGGAGACACACTGTCCACGGAAACAAACAATTTTACGCAAATCAACTGCCAAATGTTCGTTTTGAGAAGAGGGGAAGACCGGAGTACCGGAAGAAAAATCTCTCGGTGGAGAGTAGAGAACCAAAAAGCTCAACCCACATATGAAGCCTAGTCTAGGAATTGAACCCGAAGCACATTGGTGGGAGAAGAGACCATTAGATGCAATTTAATCCATTCTAACGTCACATTTCAACAGAGTAAGGTTTTATCCTTAGTATTGCCACCATAGTAGTCCTGGAAGTAATAAAAAAAACATCTTAAATAACTTTTTAGACGAAAGGAAATGTATCAAGGCGCGATTGCACGTTACCGGCAAAACAAGGAAAACCACAGCGTAGTAACTAAAGATGGTATTAGGAATCTGATTTTTTAGTGACAACGGAAAACCGTTTATACGAAAAAGCATTGAAAGAGCGAAGATAAAGATTCAAATAATTTGCTACCATTAATTTCATGCAGATAAGAAACTGATTTCATAGTTTTCGTTTTAGGCTCGCAAAGGACGTGAAAAAGTGTACTTAAATGCAACACGTGCCGCACACGTGTAGCACGATCCTTTTTTTCCTCTTTTAACCAATAATATTATAATATTACTGCTTTTTGACGTTATCCTTGCCGTAGCCGTCGTCTAGTCGTCGTTTCTTAAACTCCCTATTGCAGGTCATTGTTTCATCACACTGCTAACATTAGGCACACCCTCCGCTTAAATTACCACATTTGTGGTGATGACAAGGCGAGGAATACAATACAATACAACTGTCGATCTTTCACTCTTTGTACGTTACTTCTCCAACTTTTTACAACGCGAACAGAACGGACGGAATAAACTCAAAGTGAAGTGGATCGCTCAAATACTCATTTTTAATTGACATTTTTCTTGGGGTGCTTACTAACATATTATTAGTTTTTCCTTTTTAATTTAAATTACAATATTTTAAAGATCTTGTATTTACGATGCAAGGACAATGCTGCGCTCCTTGATAAAACAGTCTACAATACCTGAAGAAGGCGCTTTCTGGTTTTCATTATAGACTTTGAGATCTACTACGGCGTCGTTGACGAAAGCCGTGTCACTTTAAAATATACCTTTGCAATATCGTAAGGTTTTCGTGATTACAATTTAAAAAATGGCACGAGCGGTTTCAGAGTATATACATTTGTAAGCTCGCGTTGTCGTCAAAACCTCAAATTTGGCGATTTCACGTCGTTATTGTGGAGAGTACCGCAAAATTCTGTGTTAAAATGCGTGCCTCTTGTTGTTTTGAAGCGTTCTCGTCGACGACCGCGTCTTGGATCGTAAAGGCGCTGTTACACTGTGCCGTTTTTCGTGCAACTTGCGTCGCAACGCCATTGCGAGACAAGTTGCACAAATCGCTGCCAAATGTGCTATACCTTGCAACGGCCAAAAATGTTGCGACACCACTTGAAGAAACCGTTGCTGAAAGTAGAATTGAGTTCTACTTTCCGCAACAGTTGCAACGAATTTTTTAGGAATTGCGCAGTGTAACACCTGTCCTGCAACTTCTGTCTCAAACGGTCAGCGGCACTACCCAATGAAAATGTTCCTTTAACCTCATGTGATCATCGAAACGAGACAAGTTGCATGGAACCTTGTTTCGTAATGTGAGCACGTTTGTAGAAATGGCGTTGCGAGATAAGTCGCACAGTGTAACAGCGCCTTTAAGTCCCTATTCTTTTGTGGAACTTCCAGGCGGGGACGTCTCTGGATTATCAAGGCAAGTGGAAATGTTGGCGGACGAACTTCGTACAGGACGTTAGACTGTGACGACAGACAAGACCTTCTTGTACTCCGTGCGGAATGTACTATTCATAACGCCATAAATAAATGGGTTGATTGCACTGCTTAAGAGCCAAAGAGATGTTGCCACGAGTAAAACCTGACAAAAAAATATGGGTCCAACATCAATTTTCGCTACTTGGTACTTGCGTCCGCTCAAGTAATTTGGTAAGTTTTTGTCATTGGACACTTTGACGCAAGTCGGAAGAGGCTCTCAACTCAACGACTATGTTGTGAACTTATCAATGAATAACCCGGGAAGGATTTCCTGGTGACCTTACAGGAATCGAACTTATTCGCACTTTCCAATTCTGTGGCAATGAATTACAACCAAGCAATAATTGAAAACTAATTTAAGCATTTATTCGCAGTAGTCACACAGTACAATGCAGGGGCAAAACACAATAATTATGCAAATAATGGCAAATTACATCGAAAATGGACATTAATTTCGCCGGAAGCTTCTTCAGTTTTTCAGTTTTATTACTCGGTTTAGCTTATGTTGTTATACACCAAGAATAAGTAATAAACAATAAGGGGGATACGTACAAAATACACAGTGAAAATATAATTATAATAAAACTCTCAAATAATCAGATCAATTTGAGATCTAAATTGGAAACAGACAGAGTTTACAAGATGCCGCTGGGAGCAGGTGCCAGCCTATAACAGTGACGCGGTGGTTTTTCTTTCTTCTCATTTATTTCTTGTTACAACCTTTTGCATGCCCTTTCCCTTCCAGAAAATAAAAACTTTCTCATTTTTGAAATTAGTTTCCATTACAAATTTTTGCCTTATTCAAAGTAAGAACTGCCCGGCCTTATAATAAAAAAGCAAATCTCAATACTGAGCCCTTACAAAAACACACGCATAAAGATCTTAGACATTATTCTGTACAGATAGATTCCAATTCGTCGTTTCATTGTCGGAGATTAACATTTGTGGTGAGGAAAGAACTACAGGCCATAGAGATAAATTTTAGCGTTAATCTCACCTGGCGTGGAAGGAGAAGTGGGTTAATCTTACCCATGGTGTGCATTATTTCTGCTGGGATCCAGCAAAGCGTGAACGAAAGAACGATGGTTGCCACTGCTTTGGATACAGACACTTCCTCATGATGGCATCCTTGGCGTAGGTTTGTGGCGACTTCTGCGTTGTGTTGTGATACGGCGCGGAACATCTTCCAATAGCACACCACAATTACCACGTACGCCACTGTGAAGGAACCATAAAGCCAAGCGTTGAAGCCGTATATGGCTCCGGGAGACATCATTCGCCTCCAGCACAAGAGGTACCCAGGACAGAAGAAAAAATCGTCCAGAGACAGCACGTTGGGGAGGCCATTGATAAAAAGCGCTACAACCCACAAGACGGCTATTATGAACAGGGTCCGCTTCTTGGTGAATATCCTGTTGTAGAGGCTCCTTCTCACGACACAAACGTACCGATTAAAGGCTGTCATAGCCATGAGATAGATCGACATCTGGGCGAGAACTGACATCGCGAATGCGTGTGCCTTACAGACCGTGTCACTGAAACGCCTTTTACTGTGGACAACGGCGTCTATCGTCAGCGGCATGACAAGTGTGGCAGTTAGCAGGTCTGTGAAGGCGAGTGACACGATGAACATTGTCGTGGGATTATGGAGCCTGGCGTTTCGGTAAATGATGTAGCAAAGGATGGCATTTCCAATAAGGGCAACGATATCAATGGTTATTAGAACGATCGATTCTATTACGACGGTTACTTTCGTCCGGGCTTCAAGTTGCGCCTGTAAAGTAGCAAGAATATCGACGCTCATGTTCGACGTTCATGTTCCCAGCTGACAAGGACTCGACTCACATTGGTATAAATCCGCAGCAATTAAAGAGTGCAGCCTGAGACACTTAAGCAGTTAAAATAGTTTGGTCACGAGAACAATTTGAATGAAAGAGTTGAAATTATTAGCAATGACGCCGGTATAGTTAGATAAAATCAGAAGTCGACCGTACACTGCCCATAAACCAACCGTTCTACAGTTCATTAGAAGTACGAAATTCCAGATGTTAGGCGTTTTATGTTGATCCCAGGCTCACGAAATGGACCCTTCCGCTATTAATCTTTTTATGTTATCTTTCTTTAGTCCCGGTCTTTATTATAATTTCGTTGTCTGCGCTGATTGGCTGCCGTCCAGGTGATTATTAAGCGATAATCACCTAAGTGGTTTTTTAAAATGGCCGCAAGTCGTTTTGTCGAGGTGACAGCGGACAAATTTATTGTCTTAAATAAAATGCATATCTTTCAAATAATCTTCTACGTAATCATACTAAAACAATTATTCACCTCAGGTAATGTGAATATCGGTGAATAAAAACCTCGACTTCGTCTCGGTTTTTATTCACCAGTATTCGCCTTGCCTTCGGCGAATAATAATTGTTAAACATGCTTTTTATGCCCGCTCACCACTTTTAACATATTCTAACTTCGCTCTCACTTATAGGCAGCAGTAGAAATAAAGGTGTGACGAAATTTTGAGAATATAATTTTGGGTGATGCGGACCTACTGTCAAAATCGTCACGCTGGAAATGTGTAAAACAGGGGCACTTGATATCAATCAAAAGCAGCAGGGAAGTTTTCAGCCCGGTAAAAGAATGATTGAGGAGTGAATTTTTCGGCAAGAGACTTGATGGCCCAACTATTGTAGGTCAAACCAGAGCTTATCGAGAGTCAAGCCTTTGACTAATAGGCCTTATTCACGATAGCCGCCATATGTTGGTTTTAAAATTGTCATGCAAATTAGCCATCATGTGTTATGCTGGGGGGAAAACATTGGAAAAAAGGCAAATTGCGGAAAATCGGCTCGTCGAAATATTGAAATAACATTACTTGAAATACATTGTAGAATTTAGAATTGACTAGCTTTTATAATAATTTATATATCTTTGATTGTCTTTGACATTTTGACTTTCTACTTCGTTATCTCCTCATTTTTCACTAAAAAAAAAACATCGAAGTAACTTGTGTAATCGTTCTCTTTTACTACTTAGCTAAGAAACATTCAATGAACGTGAAACAAATCATCTGTGTGGCTAAGATGTTCGTTATAACCTCTCGAACTTGTGTTGTTTGCCCCCTCAGAAGTGTGTAGCTAATTTGCATGATAATAGCAAATCCAACATGGCGGCCATCGTGAATAAGGTCTATTTTAATCAGGATCGACCAAATGAAGAAAATTGGCTTTAAAGTCGATTTAGCTAGGAATAACTGAACTAAGTTCAACAAATTTTGTCTTGGAATTAGCTGGCACTTCCCTTTCCTCGACGGAAGACTGACTGAAAACGTGCATGTAAGTTGGCAGATTGCGGCGAGGTGGCGCGACATTGTAGCCTGAGGAAACTCAAAATTATTATGATAATAATGTTTTTATAATTTATGCTTTTAACGAAGGCTGAGTCGAAACTTAGGCGTGCTACAGCCGACTAAAACGCCAATGATTGTTTTGTACTTAAAGGGACACGGTCAGCTGTTCCTCATGAGCACTGAACACCATTTTTAGCTACTTCGTTAGACAAGTTACGTTAAATGATCACGTAGGATAAGTAAAATTATAAAACGACACAGGCTGTCAGTTATACACTTCAAATCTAATGAAAACCCGAGAGGATTAAAACAGATTTCAAGCAGATAAACTCCACGTGCAATTTGATTTCGGTTTAAAACTAATCAGTAAAACTAGTGTCCAGGTCGGTACGGTACCAACGCTGACTGTGTCCCATGGTACCTACTATTATTATTGCGCATAAGTTCCGCGCCTTTCAAGATACTCGGGTTTTCTAGGCCTATGAGTGGTGCATACTTTTGTATGGCTTTAAGGGAAAGTACGGTCTAGAAAAAGTCACTCTAAATTACTAAAACTTATCCCCAGGAATTCGAAAATAATTGCCGTTTTGTCCAGTTCCCTGTAAAAATGTGACAAGAGCACTTCGGAGTTGCCTCTTTCGTGACTTGGATAGCGCCATCTTGGATATGACGTGTTATAACGTAGCAATAGTCAACAAACGTTTCGACCTTATACCAAGTTTTTCGTTCCCCGATCACTTTCTCAATGTGGTGCGACCTTTCTTATCCAAGAACTTCAAATGTAAAATGAACTATGGTAAACGGTCTTGTGGTTCAATAGCTAGTAGGCCAAGTAGGCAATAAGTGCGACAGAAACTCAAGTCACTTAATACTTGTAGATTCTCTGGTCAATCAAACCAGGCGGCAAAAATCAGCCAGAGCAAATGTGAACGAGACAAAAACCTTGAACAAGCGTACCTTCTTTTCTTTTTCACTTTCTTTCGTCAGCGACAGCCGTCTTTGATGCTTCAGCAAACGTATTTGTTTCGCCGAAGAAACTTTCAGGTCTTGCTCAATACACATAGCAAGGCTTTTTCTTTTTCACAACAACAACTACCGCTGTTGGGGTTTTAGGGGGATGAAACAAGACACACGTTTAGACTTAGAACACATATTAAAATTAAGAAAAACAGAATGTTCCACCGGAAAATGAAAATTTAAAGAAAAGTTGGCCTGCGGAAATAAAACGTGGATGGATTCCTCAAACCTGAAAACCTGACTGCTATATTGTCTGTTGGGGT
>NC_090894.1:7820391-7827891 GCF_036669925.1 Montipora capricornis
TGAAAGGGATCATATATGAACTGCGGATATGAAATCAAGTGAAGCTATGGTCGCGGGTTCAAACCCCATTGAAGTCCTGAATTTTTCAGGCTTCTTTACGCAATTGCAAAAATTGCGTTCATAACTGCGAAGATCATAGCTTCACTTGATATCATATACGCAGTTCATATATGATCCATTTCATATATAATTTCATCGTTGATCTTGGATTCAAGATGTTAATGCGAACGAGGACCTTAGTTTCAGTTTCTTTCGCCTCTAAGCGATCCTCTATATAACCTACGAAACCAGTTTCGGATTGGGATGTTGGGATTAGGAATTAAGGAAGGAACTAAGGAAACGGGTGTAATACGTGTAATATAAGAAATAAAACGTCCAACAGGAGAGGCATCTGAATTTACGATGTCTTCGGCTGATGGGAGTAAGTCAGGAGATTCCTGGTTTTCCTCTGAATCTATGTGAAATAACTCCCAGACCGTAGCCCGTAGCCATGGGGGTGCTTTACAGTAGCTGAGAGTAAGGAGCGTATTGGCTCCAGACCATTACCTCGTACATAAGATATAAAATTCGTACATATTTCCGTACGTCTCTCATTCAGCCTTTTAAGCCCAGATTGATACAAGGCGCAAACACGAGCAGTTTCACGGGTCTTTCCAACTTGTGTGTTGGGGAGATTCAAAGCTCTATGCAGGAGTGTCTCAGCGGTACTGATTTCATGTTTTTTTGTCATGGTGTGAATGGAAGTCAAGATATCTATCTGTATGTGTGAGTTTGCGGTAGATGTCAACCAAAAGTTTTCCGTTATTACGCGAGATGAGGGTGTCAAGAAAGGGTAGCTGGCCGGTTGACATCTACCGCAAACCCACACATACAGATAGATACATAAAATCAGCACCGCTGAGACACTCCTGCATAGAGCTTTGAATCTCTCCAACAAACAAGTTGGAAAGACCCGTGAAACTGCTCGTGTTTGCGCAGCTTTACCCTCCAACGGCTATCCCATAGAAATCGCTGCTGATGTTATAAGAAAGAAGCGAGGCCTCCACCACCTACACCCACTCCAGAAGAGTTGGTCGGTATGTTCTTTAAATGGGCTGAGCCAACAAACCGACGCAACTTTGCAGTCCTTCCCTACATCAAAGGCATCACGGAACCTCTCACAAGAATCCTCAAGGAACATGACATCCAAGTCACCAGCAGACCGGTAAAAACTTTACAACAGCATTTCCCTATCCCTAAGTTTCGACCTGCCGAAGAGGACCAGTGCAATGTCATCTATAAAATTCCATGCGCATCTTGCCCCTTGGCGAAACTAAAAGATCCTTTAATACTAGGAGAAAAGAACACACGAGGAACTTAAAGCATTGTACTAAAGGCTCAAATGTCGCAAAACACGCGTGGACTTTTAATCATGTTATTGACTTCAACAACTCTAAAATCATTGACAAAGCGAACAACCGGAGTAGAAAGACATTGGAGTCATGGCACACGGCAAACTGTTGGGGCGGACAACAATTCGTGCCCGCTCCCAAGACAATATCACATTCTCTTAAAGAAACACTAATTTTCTTACGATTTTTTACATTCTTTCTAGCACATTCTTTTATCCTTTAATTTATGCGAATTTTCCGGTTTATTGGAATTTCTTTCGCTTTTACTCTTCTTACGTTTTTATCCGTTGAAGACAGCAGTTCGGTCTGTCGAAAGCTCATAGTTTTTAAAACTTTTTACCAGAGAACGCTTATACTTATTTCTTATCATGAATCCTGGTAACGGATCTTCAATATTTTCAGGTGGACAGTTTAGACCATTGGTGGGCTCTTTTTTAGACTGTTTATTTGGAGAACGTAATAATGACAAAAAAAAAAAAAAAAAAAAAGGTAACTCGAACGCAAGTTGAAGTTTGCAATGGAGACGAAAAAGTTGTCATGTGAAATATAAAGTTTTGAATCTATGTTTGAAGTTAAGTAAGTAGTCGCATTTCTCGCAATGATGTCCAATACGGCGCCGCATAGGCCGGGTCGCTAAGCCAAATCGAACTGAACTGTTCGCGTCCAAGGGATCAGAGTCAACCCTATTTCGATGGATCTCGACGGAAAAGGTGTGGTTATTATTCAGGAATAATTCCCTCCCCACGCAAATGGTCCCCTGAAACCTACGATGGATGTGTTTTGTTACTATGTGCCGAGGTCCACGTGGAATATCGATGCTATCGGAGCCTTTAGAACGAAGCTATGGCTGTTTTCCGTCAACGGATTCGGTTTCTTCCCGTGGCGCACTGCCCTACCTTGGTAAGAAATAATAGGGAGAGAACCATTTCGAACAGAAACTCCACGAAATCGCTTCAAATCGACCTAGAAACCACGCAAGACACAAAAGAAACTACAAACGAGTTCAGATTATTCTCGATCATGTGGGATTTTATTTGGTGTGCAACAGCCACTTCCACTAAAGGCCCAGTAATTCGGCCAACATATTTCGTGCAACTTGTCGCGCAACCATGTTGCGTTGCAAGTTGAGATGATTTATTGCGCGTAATACAACCTTCTAGCGCAACAAATTTTCATGTTGCGAAAAGTAAAAGCTACGTCTACTTTTTGTAACATAAAAAATTTTGCGCAAGAAGGTGGTCATACGCGCAACAAACCTTCTCAACTTGCAACGCAACATTGTTGCGCGATAAGTTGCACGAAAAATGTTGACCGCATTACTGGGCTTTAACTTAGAGATGTATGCCAGGTTACTTACAGGGTGAGGGTTGCAATTTGCTGGCTCTAAACCGAATTTCTTTAACAATGGCGTTACCAGCGCTTCTTTCCAGTGGCTAGCAAAAGACCGATTTTGGTTGGCCCAATCGTAGACATGGGGCCACCTATGAAGTGTTAATATAATGAATTGAGAGAAATTCTAAAAAGTAAAAACTACCGTAATCTAATCATTATTTATTATTAAAAATGCTATTAAATAATGTTCTCTTAAAACTCCTAATTCCAATAATGCTCTGGAGTTTCTTTGGCAAATTATTCCATAATTTGACCCCACGAAAATAAAAACTTCGTTGCCCAGCTGACAGTCTGCAGCGTGGAACGTTCAAATCTGTTGATGTTCTTGTATTTCGGCTATGAACCTCTTCTTGTGAAATAATTTGATAAATAAGCTGGTGCTAAACCACTTAAACATTTACATGTAAAAACTAAAACTAAATTATTAAACAAGATCTTATCAGGAGGAACAACAGATATGTGATCGAATTTTTCTCAATCCCTAAACAATTCTTGCAGCAAAGTTCTGCACCAATTGCAGCTTATTTAACAATTATTCCATGATAGCGCCGAGTTGGCTATAACCAGTCTCATATCCAACAAGCGCGAATGGAATAATTGTTTTATTAAATTCCTTAAACTCCAAAAGTTTGGAAGTATGAAATACAAGCGAAAAAAGCGAGAAAATCCGAGCGAAATCAAAAAAAGTTGATGAAGATGCGATGTTGTGTAATACCTTGAGGTTAGACAGACTCAGGCTCACCACAAAAACATTTCTCACCTTTTCGCCTACTTCTAAACGTCGGAATTCCACAAAAAAAACGTTTTTTATTTGCTTTATTCAGAGAGAAATT
This sequence comes from Montipora capricornis, assembly GCF_036669925.1. Lineage (NCBI taxonomy): Eukaryota > Metazoa > Cnidaria > Anthozoa > Scleractinia > Acroporidae > Montipora > Montipora capricornis. The sequence goes on from NC_090894.1 coordinate 7,824,008, forward strand.
TCGCTTTCCGGGGAAAATAATTCTAGCTTAGCAACGCTTAACGCAATCATTTGCCATATAAGGTCAACTAGGGTATATTTAACAATTAGACCCGTGGCCCCAATATTTCGCCTCACGGGCTATTCCTTGACCCGTGGCCCTTGAGGGCGAAGGGTCTAACTGTTTTAGTATCACCGAACTAGTCGGACAGAAAAGTCAGTAATAAATCCTCTAGTAGCGTAGCCAATTAAAATGCAGGATTTGCATTAGTCCACTAGTTAAGTGATACTAAGAGCTGCTAACCGAGATTGAGTTAACCAATCAGAGCATGAGAAATGCATCAACCAAGGTTGAGAATTAATACATATACTTAATCTGCTGCAATCTTGGACAAAACTCGTGGGGAAAATGTGAGGCTCTAATTTGTCTGTGCGATAAAGAGTAAATCTTCCTACTTTCCGCATTCCCCCAATTCCAATGTTGTTTTAAAAAGCGACCAAAGGCTTGCACAGTATTTTGCATCACATTATCAACATTGGTATGGGGAGAAGGGGGAAAGGACCAATTTATTTATTGAGTGCGTGCCAAATGATGCTTAAGCTAGAATTTTTCCCAAGAGTTTTGTCCACGATTGTGGTAATCCCCCACAGAGAAGAACAATAAAACAATTTACTTAATACGAGGCCATTTATAAGTAATAAAAGTGATTTCTTATCTAAGAGATGCTTGATCCGAATTATTTGTAACAAAACAGACGAATACAACTCGAAGCCACTTTGGTTATGTGCATATTACTACTAGTATTGAGTATTATTGTAATTTGAGTACGTGTGAATAAATGAATTGAATTAAACGAATTGAATTGGAGGTAAAAGACTAACGTGTTGCATTTGTCAACAATATTGCAGCTAAGGCTTCGGGGAAAAGGTTACTCGCAAACGACGTCGGGAGCGTCTCTCTGGACATTTCTCAACCAGCTTCCGGCTTCCGCAGGGGAATCGCTTTCTTCTTTTAGTGATACCCTGTGAGAAAGATTGAGAGCTTTCAGTTACAACCAAACAAATTTGTAGCAGCTGTTTTCATGATAATCCATTAGGTGTTTCTTGCTATAACAAATGAGTCGATACAGGGCTGATCTCATCATGGACCAAATAAATCTAGGTCAGCCAGGTTTACTTAGATATTCCAGATTTCACTTCTTTATTTCAGCAACTTTATTAAGCGTTCTTTTGTTAATTAAATGCACTCACAGACAAGGGAAATACTTGATGGGTTATATTGAGGCTCAGTAAACTTTGGGTTCAACCAAACCGTAACTACGAATGAATTTGTGTAAACAGCAGGTGATTTACACAGCTTAGCTTCAAGCTAGGGTATGCCATGGCTCTTTTTATCTCGTGCAATTATCATAAAGCCCACAGAGAAACCCAGAACTCCATCAAAAGCGAAATTCGCGGTTAAAATTCGTCTGTGGGAACATTGTAAACAAATAGGCACCATTTTATCCGCGCGTGGATTTTAAGCAAGGGGATTGGAGCTAGTTCCCCTGAATTTTCAACCCATGATGCACAGCAACTTCCGGTAGAAATCAGCAGGATAGAACATTGAGAAACCGATAAGTGCGCACGCGCTTACCCAACAATGTTGAAAGAGAGAGGGCAAACGGCTTCAACTGGCCGAAGCGGAAAATACCGTAATATTTGTCCACCCAAATCTTGAACAATCATTGTTTCCTGTTTCTCTTGGGACTTACAATGGTCCCAAGAGAAAACAAAAACAATGCTATATTCAAAATTTGGGTGGACAAATAAAGAGCATTATGGTATTTTCCGCTTTCGCCAGCTTCAGTCAACATTCGCGAGAACAAAAGAAATGTTGAATGGTTACCGAAGCAAAGTTTAAACGCTTTTAATGGAGAGACATATTTTTTACTGCTTCACCCACTGAAACCTCAAACGCCCTAGGACACCCCCAGTTGACGAGTAAAATCGTATGGATATTCTTTTTGAAAAAAAAAGGTGCCAAAAAAAATGCTCGTTAAGCCAAATTATGCGGAAAAATGCTAGCACAATTGGGAAGGGTCTACCGCGAGACATACAGTAATAATGCGTAACCAGTTGCCCCGGGTATGCTGACAAACAGTTAGCGGTGGAAACGTCGCGGTCTACATTCTAAATGACTACATTGTGAGACTCATTATTTACCACCGCGATGACCAATAAACACCTTGTTTACGATATTATTTTCATCTTTAACGAACACATTTAGCCTTGGTTTGCTTCTCGAGATTCCGCCTTGTATGTACTTCAAAGTCAGCAAAACTGGTGTTCATTGGCACCAAGCCTGAGCTTATTATTCGATGACATCAAAGCTTGCTTTGCAATGCAGGTAAATTGTACTAAATTTTGTCTATAACAAAAGAATGGAATTGTATATCTTACCACTGCCAGTGCTACTGTCACTGCCAAAATGTTTCTCCAAATCATAAAGATCTGTGAAGTGCAAATAATTATTTTAATATCAGTTGTCTATTGCTGTTGGTAATACTTACTTTGCTTGCTAAGATAAACACTCTTGCCTGAACATCTACCACGGTACAAACCTTAGGCAACCTATTCCCGTTGCCTTGTAAAGCAAAATGTCATAGTATCCGCGCGGTATCCCATGGCCTCCGAAGCCTGGACGGGATATACATACATTTATTAAATTTTCAGCCTCGGTTAATGCATTTCGCATGCTCTGATTGGTTCACTCAATCTCGGTTATCAGCCCATATGCCTTAGTTTTACTTAATATGGTAAATGATAGCGCTAGGCGTTGCAAAACAATTTTTTTTTTTTTTGCCGGAAAGCAAAATTTCTCCCAAAAGCAAGGCAAAAATGAAAAAACTGTTTTTGTGGAAAGTTTGGAACATTTTCGATGCTTAGGAGTACGTGAAAAGGTAAGAAATGTTTTTGTGATGAGCCTGCGTTTGTATGACCACCAGGTATTACAAAACATCGCATCTTCATCAAGTTTTTTCGATTTCGCTAGGATTTTCACCCTTTTTTTCGCTCGTGATGAAGACGAGGGAAGCGACTCTGAGCCAATAACGGTGTTTTTAGATACCATTACCTCCGACAATTCTATTGATAGCATGAGCAGTTACCCTAACAAGATCTATGCAACTGTCAAGGTCAACGACAGGCATTGCATCCAAATGAAGGCAGACAAAGGAGCAGACACTTGTATCCTATTGACATTGGCTTAGTGAAATCCGCTACTGTAACAACGAAAGACCCGATAATGCAGTTGTTGAAGAACATTATTTACAATGGATGGCCAGGATATAGGAAGCACTGCTTAAAGGTACTATATGGGACTACTGGAACATTAGGTGTGATCATGTTTTAGAGGATGGTCTGATACTTAAAGGAGACAGTAGGTGTACCAGAGCCCCTTTGCGCACACTAGTGTGTTCACCATATCACCGCCAAGCTAACGGCGTAGCTGAACGGTGCGTTGGTATTACGAAATCCCAAGGCACCCTGCCAACAACGCTCATCGAGAAGCCAACCTCCAGGAGCAAACCCAGCCAGCAGAATTTTACAACAAGAGAGTCAGCTGTGCTTAAAAGCTCTGAACCAGTGCTCGTATGGAACTCTAGAAAGCACATCTGGGAACAGGGCAGGGCAGAAGTTAGTTAAACACCAGATTAAGACCGCATTGCAAAATTTGATTAAAACAAAACTGCGGAAATAAAATATTGTTTTCCTTTTAGACAAAATAATAGAATTGTTTAACTTACCACTGCCAAAATGTTTGTCCAAAACATAAATGCCCTGTCTAAGATCTGTGAAGTGCAATAATAATTTTAATATCAGTAGTCCATCGTGGTTAGTAATACTTCTTTTGTCTGCTAAGAG
>NC_090894.1:7832891-7835391 GCF_036669925.1 Montipora capricornis
ATGCGATAAATAATGTAAATTATGCGATTTTTTTTATGATAAGAAAAACACTTTTTTGCTGCCCTTAAGACATTTTGAACACAAGGGAACAGTAATTATGCATCTTGATTGACATTAGTTAGGATAAAAGATAAATAAATCAAAGTGCCACTGTCATTACTCGTGGATATGAAAGTTACCTCGATTGTTTAAAATTGACAGGCTGAAGTTTCTTTATGCATTAGCATTGATAGTTGGATAATTGTGTAAAAGCACGGTGGGTTTTTATATGCAACTAGAGACCCAAAATAATGCATGCATGTGAGGTAATCGCCTTTGCTGGAATTCAACCCTGTAAAATAAGTCTACCATTTCTCCAATAGGCATAAGATTACTCTTTAACACATCCTCTATAAAGAGCTGTACTACGTGTTCAAAGTTCCTAGCACAGGTGACAGGGCAATTTTGAATAAGGTCTGATTTTTGTTACCAGGTCATATTGTTAATGCCATCAGGTTAGGCAACTAGAGCAGATCCATTCAGTATTATTAACACTTTTTGTGCCAGTTATACATTCCTCCAACAAACCTTGCGAATACAGGGTTCGTTCTGGATTTTGTCTATAAAATTCCAGGAGTATTCAAGGAGTTTTCAAGGAATCTTTATAACAAGATTTCTATGCCATACATAGGGTTTCAGTGTTTTCTTTGCTGAAAAAGCCTACCTTGATATTCCTTACCACATCCTTAAAGTTGAGTGAACGCATGGACATTTTAATTTTAGGTTTTAATGTTTCCCTAATAGTCAATTTTGGGCTCAGTTTTTGAAATGTCTCTTTTAACTTAGCATGATACAATCTCAACAATTTTCACCCAAGCAAAAATTCAAGCAGGTTTCAAGCAGTTTTCTCCAAAATCCTTTTTTCAAGGGCTTTTCAAGCACCCTTGAAGTCCAAAATTAAATTCCAGGGCTTTTCAAGGACTTCAAGGAGTTGCACGAGCCCTGGAATATTTGTCACTATATTTGATACAGTTACACTTAGAAACAGATGATCTGAACCATAACAGATCACAGGAAGTGCATTATATATTCAGGGCTATGTGTTATCTTATCAAGAAAAAGACTGAATCACTTTTGACATGGAATGTCTAATAGAGTCTTGACCTTGACAAATTTCACTTTGGTTTAGCCTTGAGCTCTGCATAGCTTTCCCTAAATGGTTTTATGCTTTTCTGTTTAGGTCTGTGATATGTTCTGGATTGCTTTTCTTCTCCTATGCCCTTGCTGCTTCAATATTTTCATATCTGTTTTGGCGTTTTGCATTGTTTTTCTTTTCCCTGAACTCTTCAAGTGATTTTGTCTCTTCCGCTTGATAGATTCTCTCATATAAGCTCTTTTTTGCCACTGCATTGTAGAAATTATTACTGACACTCACATCATTTTTGGCCATCGTTAATTAATCAATTATTACCAGGCTCTGAATAATTGTTGACATTGGTAACACCGCTGAGTTTATAACCTGAAATACTGTCATTATAATAACCTAACTGAAGTGCTGAAAAATAGTGTCTTCCATCTACATGTAGATGTCCAATGTTCACAGTAGTTCCCTGTTGTCCGCTTACAGGACTGATAACAGTTACATGTACTGGTGCCCACCCCTCAATGGATTCATTTATACGTATAGTAACATTTAATACATTGCAAACTGCTTGCACAATAAGTGCAACACACCATGTATATTGCTGTGACAACAAATGCACAATTGCTCTGTAATGGGTCCAATAAATTTTTTAACGGTTGTTTCTGATGGATTCAACTCCAGCAGCATGCACATTCATGTGATAGGAAGGATCATTGTATAACTGGTGGGCAACAGGAGAAAAGAAGCATGAACCATTCTAGTGCCTTCAATCCTTTTTGAGCTAATCGAGCCTGTAACAGTGCTATAGAAGGATTTCTCAGTATTGTATGTGCTGTATGTTTACTCGTCCCATGAACAACAGGGCCTGGGTTCGATTCAATGTCTCCTGATATCAATAGCTTTTCTCTTGATAGACAATAATTCTCATTTTGTTGGTTCAATTTTGTCGAATGCGTAGTAGCAGATTGACCTTGAATACACAATAGAACTGACAAGTCTTTCGTGTTTAGCAGTCCTGCGCATAATAAGATAAAAATGACGATTAGAATCTCCTGCTCTCGAAGATTGTTACGTCTGAGTTGTCATCTAGGTATAGAGATATGATATTTTCCAAAAGCAAGAGATAAACACTTTCTCAACTCAGACGAGCTCGGTACGTCCTTATTTAAATAATGCACCATACACTTTCTAATTACCTTGTCTTTCTGAAACAAGCTCGACGTTTTCTTGGAAGGAATTAATCCTGGAAGGTTCTCTGTCCCGGGGAGCATGTACTGCCTCAACCCTTGCTCTATCGCAGGAGATTGGTACAGATTTCTCATCAGTTTTCGTTACAAAATCAGTGACCGAGTCTTTAGACAGTTCTTCATTATGGTC
>NC_090894.1:7840391-7886596 GCF_036669925.1 Montipora capricornis
AGTAAGCTTACATTGCGTACTTACTCATCAAAAGAGCAGCCTTCTCAAAACTGGCCGGTCAACGGCTCAATGAGCCACCTCCTCAGAAAGTGTGACCGTCTCCTTCCAGTCAGAAAATGTCTTATTTTTATTACGACAGGTGAGACAGAAAAAAAACAAACAGACGACACAATTTTAGCTCTAAAGTAAAGTCACTGGAGATGATATAAAGGCTTGCAAAAATGCTTGTTTGACGTACAAATTGGCGTTCGCAATATTTTTTTGCATGGTGAACGTGAAATGTTTATCTAACTAACATTCGAGTATTTCTTATCAGATACCATGCAAGTGTCAATTCCATATGTGAAATTTCGTCAATTTAAATCCCATAGATTGCATTAAATTGCATCTGTGAGTGTCTAAATTTCAAAAATTTCCTAGGGGAACATGCCTAGCTTGCGCCCTTTGGGGCACTCGCTTGGGTGCCTTTGGCACCAAAACCGTCTCCACTTTCCTTATAACCTGCTCCCCAAAAACATTTTGAGAAGGCTGAAAAGAGGATTCACAAAGTGACGAGAATTCTGCCTCTGCTTTCCTCTAGCAGGAAATACATGGAATATGACCATGGGCTTTCGCTACACTGACATGGAATGAGATCAATTCCTTCCCATCTCCTTTTTTCGTGTCCTCCGGAAATGAAATATACCTTTCTAGAAACACAGACGATCGTTTATACTTTGAGAGAGAAGACTGGGTGGAGTCATGAGTTTTTTCCATATTTGGGTATGACATCTAACAATTCTTTGCCCTCTCACTTTTCATGCCCTTTATAACTCCTCTGTTCGAAACGTTTGGTATTCTCGACTATTCATCTTCAGGACAATTAAAATAATCTAGGAGTAGGAGAATCATGGAAGGTACTTCAAGGAAGTTACTTAGTGAGAGGAAAGTGGAAAGTGGAAATTGTGTGTCAAAAATATGAAACAGATGCTTAATAATGAAGTATAAAAAAAACTGAAGGTACGCCATGGAGTGTTTCTCTTTAATATAAATGTTTTGCTTCTTTGCTATTAAAAACACCCTCACTTATCTCAACTCCTGACCTTATCATCTAAGGTCAATCCTATAAGTTCCTTTTTACTTGCACTACGTAGTTGAAATTTTTGTAAAAAAACAGTTTCAAAGAGGTCAATTTCAAGTTTCTGTCAATTCTGTTCAGGTTCATCAGGTTCTGTTACTTTATAAGTGAGCTTAACAAATCCTTAGATGGGGCCAAAACAAAACTTACTGAAACTGAAAGCCCAATTACTGCAAGTTTAACTTAATCTTTGTTACTTTGGAGTGCCGATTAGATTGGCCTCAGTGCATCCAGGTGTTAATTTAATTAAATCAGCCAGCAACAAATTTTGGGTTAATTTCTAAATGATACAATACTCTGTTCTGTCTTTCTTTTTTAGCAAAGTCTCACAGATAGGGCAGGGATTCATTTGGTAATCACTTGTGTGGCCTTCATCTCAACTGAAGTATCAGATGTGCAAGAACCCAGGTACAGTCATATGGAAAGCAACTTGGCTTGGAAAAAATATTAAAAAGGAGAACAAGAGCTTGACCAGGGTTATGACAAATACTGGGAGATGGCAGTTTGAACAATCCTACAAGAAATGACTTCTTGAAAGTCAAGCCATTTTAGCAATCTTGGTTGTGAACTTTCACGTAAAAGTGTCTGGCAATTCTTGTCATCATTTTGTTGAGTTCGGAATATATATCAGCTATGAAGGATACATGTCTTCCAAAACAATCCAACTAAGTTGCAACTGAACTTCATTGTGCTAACATTGTTTCTGTGCATAAAACATGTATCGAAAGCTATAGTAAATTCACATTAATTAAGGGAAGATGCAATACATTGTTGAAGTTCTGTATTTTTATTATTATCCTACATACATTTAATATACACTTGAACATTCTTAACGTCTTGTTACTGTAAACCCTTGCTGCTTGCAGTGTTACGTGTGAACTGCTTCCAATCTGATGAATTAATACACTATGTTTGATTTTACATTCTCAAACTCATTAATAATTCATAAGTTGATATGCCAATTGCATCGCCTCATTCTGGTCTCGCGGACGAGTTTGAAACCCAATGAAACACTACTAGATGATTCTCTAAATGAATTTCAAACACATGTGGTTTGAAATCAATAATTTCAAACATGCATGTGTTTTGAAATCAATAATTTCAAACACGGATGTGTTTTGAAATCAATTAACGGCATCGGGTGCTTGCTCTCACGTGCTTCTAAGAAAACATGAGGTGCACCAAAAATATTTGACTTGAAAAAAGTGATTGAAATTTTAATTTATTTTGTTGGAGAAGTAATATCAAAAACTTGTGCTTCGTGTTTCATCAGGGGTTCCAAACACCTCACAACAATAAAAGCACTCGGCCTGCGGCTTTGTGCTTTCATGTGTTTCTCAGTGTTTGGAACCCCTGATGAAACACTCGTGCTCGTTTTTGATATATTACGTAACAGTTTTCAGTTTCTTCACACCTTAGCCCATTATAATAGGTGGGCAAAATTGCATAATTATTTGTGTTTACAGAGCCACAACCTGGTTTTGAAGTAAATGCCTAATTGGAAAGTTGAGAAAACAAACAGGAGAAAACCCATCCAAGCGATTCAATAAACCACATTGGTCATCCTTAAAAAATTAAGGGTACAAGATGTAAAAAACTTGATGGGAAATTGTACAACCACACATGGTGAACAAAGCAAAACCAACAATGGAAATTAAAAGACAGTCACATTTTGTCAGCAAAAGCCAAGATGGTTTTCAAGTGTTCTCCACAGTGATTCATATCATAAAACCACAGAAATATACATGTTTTAATAGTAAAACCCACGACCGTTTTCAAATGATCCCCACAGTGGTAATGTAATGTACATGTAATCAAATAACCATAATGGGAACATAGTTAGTGGAGGGGGAATTATTGATGAGAATTAACAGAAACATGCATGGGTTAATAAAATAAACACATGTTTTTTTGTGTATTTTCCCATGATCTTTAACACCATAAAAACTTGATGGGAAATTGGATAAAAATGCATGTTTTCTAAGCAAAAGCCACAACGTTTTTTTTTTGTTATTAACATTGATGGCTTTTATGTGAAAAACCATTCAAGGAAAGTGTTGTGCTTTTCCATTATGGTTTCTTCAATGGGATTTAGCTAAATTACCATTCAAAAAAGCACTTAAGATTTTTTGGCAATTTTTCCTGTGAAGAGTTTAAAGTCTCGTCAACTCTCATCAACTCTCGCTCTCGTTTGGCCTGGGCTTCATGTTATACTCTCAATCTTTAGAGGCTTACCTTTGTCGACCATGCGGCATAGAGAGAATGACGGACCCTTTTCTGTTCCAGCCCTGTACACGGCTCTGAGTGCCATGTTTCTATACACGTTATATGGTGTTTTCAAGGTTGCTCTAAAATAGAGCAATTTCGTCGTTCATCCGTAAATTTCCGCCGAAAACATTGACGCTTTACAGAACTATTTGAAACGAAACTTAACTATTAAACACAGTGAACACTGCTATTTTCACTGGCGAAACGTGTCTGCGGTGTTATCTGCGCAGGAGACGCGCACTACCAAGCGTGCGCAGAAAGACTCTGGGAACGAGATTACTCTTGACACCTGTCCGGGAATATCATTGGTTGTCGTGAGAAGAACACTCCCGAGAAGAACAGAGAAATGGCTGCCATTTTAGAATTGGCAATTTGTTAGCCTGCGAAAACACCCGTTTCGCGTCGCTCTTCGTCGATCGCGAAACGTCCCCAGCGACGAAGAGCGAGGAGAAACGGATGTCTTCGTAGGCTTGCAGGTTGTTGGTTTCCACACCTTTTAGAGCAATCAAGGCTAGTTTTAGCGCCAGTTTCAAGTGGAATGTATTCTTAGGGAACGTCTATGTTGTGTAAAACGTCTGCAAGTCCAATCCAACTAGTGCCCTTGGAAATTTTGCTCCTGAAAGGTGAGTTGTTTAGCCAATTTTTGTCCGGGAAAGTTTGTTGCCACCAGTACAAAAAGTTACTATACTGTGCAGAAAGAGGGTTTCCCAGCTGGGTTTTCGTTGATGTGTGAATTGGCTTGTACCAGGTGGCAGGGAATCGAAATAACAATGTTATGCAACGTGAAGGTTATTTTCGTCAACGTTACTCCTTACGATCAACACCTCGAAATGAATGATCAATCATTCGATCAGATGTGAATTTGGTTTTGAGTGTGACTGTGTCACTGGGAACGCAACTCTATTATCAAGATCAAAGATTTTCAATAGCTACTTTAAGGTCATTATTTTCTCTTTTATGATAAAAAAAATAGACGAGTTCATGCTCTTGATTGCGTCATAGGTAATCAGGGCAACATGGTGGAAAATTCAAAAGATTGTATGGAAGTTCAAAGCAAAATATACTGACAGTATGTACAGTTCATGATTCTACTTTATAGAATTTCGCCTTCATAAACCAAACAAATAACTTCATTTTTTACAACTGAGATGAACTAGACTTGTTAATTGTTCTTTGGAATTCCTAAATATTGCCCTTTTTGTCTCCTTACATTCTTTGTAATTTTGTGCCTTTGGAATTACAGGAAATTTATGGCAGAAACTCTTTTTAATAAAATAATTTATATAATAGCCATTCTCTCCAAGTTTATTCTGCCGCACCTTTGAGCGCATATCTTCTGTTTTGGAAAGCGAAAAAATGCAAATTGCATGTTACGAATACTTTTCATCGTTTTGAACTTCCTTACAAACCTTTGAATTTCTCTCCCTCTTGCCCTGAGTACCGATGATGCACTCAAGAGCGTGAACTCGTCTATGTCAAAATCATCAGATTTTTTAGCACTCATAACTCACCGAACCTTGTCAATTAGTTTAATTATTTTGTGTGTTGGCATAGTTATGGAATTGTAATTCCTCTTTAAAATTTATGTTTAAGCCACGTTTTTACCCCTGCCACAATCATTGTTCTAGTTAAAATAATGTTTGGAAGAACAGAAGTGTAGATATATAGATATCTATAGATACAAATTCGTGACTGTTTAACAAATCATTTTTTTTATTTACACTATTGTTTTTTGGGAGCAGTAATGATGTACCATAAAAGTCCATGTACATACATGTATGTATAAGCCGCACCTTTTTTTCTCAAAAGTCAAATCAAAAATCGGGGGTGCGGCTTATCTAAGCATGTGAGGTTGGAGTTTTGTAAGGTTCAATTAATATTCATAAAAACTTCTCAAGATGTCACTGAATAAACATAATAACAAACTGAAAGCACGTTGTTGATCATTGCCTTTTTCATGAGCGGTGGTATCTTGAAGCGTTCACGCTTTATTCGAACAACTGAACACCAACCTACAGGCAATCTCCATTCCTCCACAAAGCTGTACGCTGCAAGAGAATACATTCCAGAGTGATGCCTAGCCTCCTCTCCACATTTCAAAGCTTGGCTACTAAGCACTTGTGCATGTCATTTCAATCCCCTTCGAATATTCAACTTCATGGAGCTGCTTGAAGAAAACAATCGCATGGAGAGAGCATCTTAATTTTTTTTAATTTATTTTTTTTTATAGTGAACTCACAAGATAAAGGTATAGCAAGTGAAATGTCGCTATGGAAAGACTTAATTGATATGAAAGCTCCTAATAACCATCGTGTCAGTGTTTTGAAATCATAGTTGTTTGTCCTTGTTTGTTTACTAACAGAACTTCATCGGAACTTCAAAGTTTATTGTCTCAATTTTTTTTTTAACTTCGAGCTTCCAAATTGGGGGTACGGCTTATCTACGGGTGCGGCTTATACAAGGACTTTTACAGTAATTCTGGTTTTAAGGGACTGTCATGTGTTGTTGGATCAGGGAATCTGTTTTGAGTCAAGTAATGGTTAAAAGTGGATAGTTGTCCCTGAAAGGAAGCATTATTAAAGCCATGACCTTTTTTCTCTGTCTTGGTTACACCCCATTTGTTCTTTTCTTAGATGACAAAATTTATTAATATATTATGTGATTTGGAGCTGCAGCTAGAAACAGTGAGAATCCTATGCATAAGGTCTCATTGGTTTGATAGCAGTAAAATATTTTAGTAAAAATTATGTTTAAAGGCAAACCTGTCAGGTAACTCAGATGGAAATTTGACAAACCTTAGCTGTAATTCAAATTATTAGTACAGTTTTGGTCGTTAGTGGAACATAATATCATAAAGTGCTATTATTACTTTGATTTTCTTCATCTTCATTTGAACCAAAACAAAGTGTTCAATCATGACCTTCAACACTACTATGACTGCTTTGGCTTTTACGAAGTATCAAAGTTGAAGCTGGTGGCTCAAGGAGTAAACTGTGCAAAAAAGTTACATGTAGGTTAAAAGTCTGAAACATAGCAACACAAGGAGCTTAGAGAGCCTATTGCAAAAATATTCTGCCCTTTTCATGTCAAAATTCCAATTTTAGAGCGCCGTAAAATTTACCAAAGGCCAGGAGGTCGTTCGTTCCAAGGCCGAAAATCTGTGCGGGGCATGGTCCTTTTCGTAAGTTGACGTTACCAACCCATCCTCTCTGACTATTATTGACAATTCCCAAGTTTCTCTAAATTGACTATTATCGTCAATTTAGGACGCTTAGCACTTGATAAGGATTATGGGAAATGAATATCTATTTTTAAAATCCGAACCCCAATGCCTAAACTCGCTGGACTCGAACCTGGGAATGTTCGATTAATAACCCTTTCACTTAACCACTAGACTACCGACGGACACATTCACGGTAACTGACAGAACACTTTTTAAGAAAAAAAAAATTCATTTTTCCTTCCGAATGCCGCTGTAAACGTGTACTATCACCGGCTAAAACACAAGTTGAAAAAGGAGAAAATGTCGGTTACCAAACCATAAGAGAAAGCTAACCATTTTAAAATGAAGTACTAGACTTAACCACTATCCAGCAATAATTTTATATATACTAGTAGATTTGATAAATTATCGGTGCAATTATCAGCCAGTTGATCTTTAGTTGTTACCACTTTTCCTTTTTTCTTTTCATCTGCTACCACACGTCCTGGGACAGAGTAATCCTAAAATGACGATAACAGTCAATCTAGGTAAAATTATGGATTGTCGATAATCGTCATTTCAGAGGTAGAGGATATGTTAACGTCACAAAGTGCTTTGCATTGCAAAACAGCTTGTGACGTCATCTCAGGGATGGACCCAGGCCTCCACCGTGGCAGAAAGAACTCCCATGCAATTTTGTCAACTGTAACTTTATAGAACTCGTGCGGCATTTTAAAAGTGAAATCACCACCATTTGACGACGCAAATTAACCTTCATGATGCTGAAATTTTACTTTCGAGGAGTTAAAAAAATTGAGGTTAGGGGCACTTTAAACAACCCTTTACCCCATAAATATTATATTTTGTTGATAACTACTAGAAATCGTATAAACGCGAGCGTATTTCGTGATTTATGGGCACTAGTGATGTTTTGGAAGTTAAAATTTCACGAGGCCTTCAACGAATGCAGTTTGAAATCTAGTCACTATAAAAATTTCGAAATGCACGAGCAAGTTCTTACGATTTTTTACTTATGTGTTCAACACAACTACTCTATCCCTGTGTTTCCATAGCAACTTCCGTATTGCACTCCTTAGCCTATTCTTGGCTTGCACTCACGTGATTAGACGGCCATGTTGGTGTACAAAACCAAAGCAAAATGCCGCTCGCATTTTTGCTGCGAAGCCTTAGCGAAGCAGCAACACTATTTCTGACTGACCGTGTGGGGCCTGGGAGCTTTATAATCTGTGATCTCTCTCGATCCGATTTTTTTCGGTGACGATAATTTTGAGTAGCTGCAGTACGGTGTCAGCGGCAGTAGTTTCCGAATTGTGCGTGCTCAGCCCACATGGTTGCCCACTGATTTATCGTCGATCAGGTGGGTTTATTATAGTTTTTTCAACAGTGTTATATCATGCTAAACGCAGTGTTATCATGCTAAACGCAAACGTGTTTCAATCAAGAATCTTCCTTCATTTGTCTCTTGAATTTCACGAACTTTGGAATTGAATAGGTGCCCTCTCTAGCTAGATTATTCTTAAAGGCGACATAAGGCAAGTGATTTGTGAAAGCTCACATAAACCATTTGTTTGATTAATCACAACCATTTTAATTTCTCAAATCCGATTGGTGCATTAACTGCTTTATTTTCACTAATTGATGTGTAGGGTTGTAATCGAACAGTTACATCAGCCAATCATATTAAGTGCACTCAGCTTAATCCACCAATAACAGAATTTATCACCATAACCGTAGTATCAACCACTTACCGTACCAAATGGGGATTTTCCAAATGGACGAATTTGTAACATTAGTCAGTGAAAAAGAATGCATTTGTTTACTCGGAAATTGTAATGGTTATGATTAGTTGGTAACGGGACTTCGTTTCGTCCAATTTGGTCTGTAATCATACTCGTGATTAAACAAATCGGACTCCCGTTACGCGGTCGTCCGATTTTGTTAATCACATGTATGATTACAGATCAAATTGGACTCCACTCAGTCCTAATACCATTTTTAATCGATTTCAGAAATGGTCAGAATTTTGAAACAGGTGAATAAACAGAACCACAATTGATGCATTTCCTGTCCTACGTATTTCGCACTGGACCGACAAATATCAACAGTGAAATTGGTATTCTATGGGATATTTTTTCTACGAAGCGCATTTACCACTCTCATTATTACATGTATATACTCAACAGAATATAGCGTTTTTGATCGGTCAAAGACGAATGCAAAAATAGAACCTGCACACTTTATTAAAATCTCATCCCTCCACAATCGAGCACATTGCTCTTCTCATTGGGAGACTGGAATCAAAGTTTAGTGAGTAGAAAATTAACTCTCCCTTTGAGTGACTGACTCGTTTTTTGCCTGATTCATATTCTCAAATACTCATTGCTGGGTAGAAATATAACTCCTATTGCGAGAACTGAACCATTTGATTGAAAGCCATGCCAACTTGAAAATGCCATCCTCTGCTATGTCAACGACGGAGAACCTGTCAGTCTGTTTTGATGTCTTATCACCATTTTCAGCGGTTTCTTACATGCAAGTATTGCGGGCTCACATTTTTTGTTAAATTGGGACTGTTCTTTGTTAACTTCGAGCCCCGTTAATAACGTGAAATGCTCGTATTCAAGATGTTTATGCTTTATGTTTATGTCTCTGAGCGATCGTCTATGTATCCTAACGAAACCAGTTTCGTTTTGGGGTGTTGGGATTAGGAATTTAAATTTTTTAACGACTTCAAAGCCACGTGGAAGCAATGTGGCGCTGTGTTGCTGCGGCAACGCCTACACCCCAAATATGACGGCATGCTGGCTGTGGGCTGGTTGAGCATGCCACCACGAACACAGGTTTTTCCTACGGTGTTTGTTAACGAATACCACACTGACATTCAGTTATTAACCGTAACAGATAACAAGGAATGAAATAAAAGGAAATCAGAAATTCGACGAGAAATTAAAAATAAGTCCCACATAAGTCTTGACGTTTGCTCACTATATATCAAAAAGGAAAGGAACTCTATTATATCAATCGTTCGGAATCTTTCCTTCATTTACGGTGGAAATTAGCAAAAAAAAAAAAAAAAAAAAAAAAAAAAGGAACATACGAAAGCTACGAAAGTAACATTTTTGTTTGTTTTTTAGAAATTAAGAGAATTTTCGACTGAGATTGGAGTTTTTCCGGGAATATACGCAAACTCTTAGAGACACTGAAGCCTCACTGAGCTCCACATTTTAAAACCACATTTTTATGTTTACTTCGTAAAAACCTTCTCCGCAACACAATTAAAATGAAACAAGATGCTTCCGTGAAGCATACACTGTGCTGCCTGTGGTACGTGCTACAGAAAATCAGGCACTGATTGTGTGTGGTATTGAAATACAGCATTCCAGTCTCTGAAGAATAACAAATAAAAGAGAAGCGAGAAACATTGGCTTCTGGGCTGACATGTTGATAATTTTCAAATTCCCTCACAACTTCTTTTCACCACAAGTGTGCCCTCTGAGCATCTGACAGCTTTGTAATAATAAACTTCACTGAAGTTAATCCCTAGGGGTTCAGCGGGGTTAGTGTTAGGATGGGAGACCAAAACAATAAACCCGTCACGAAAAACAGAAGCATCTGACCGAAAATACTATTAACGCTAACAAATGCGAACTCAGCAAGGTACAGATTTTGTTAGCTTGCTTTATGCAAAACAAATATTGATGAAAAAGCAAATAACTATTGATACACAGTTTTTAGAAAGAGCAGAAGGAAGTTTCCGGGACGGTCGATCGAGAATAAAATATTTACGACATGAAAACAACATTAATTTTGAACCGTGAATATAGAATATAAAAAGTTACGATCAGCGACAAACATTTTGGGAGATTTTTGCTACGTTCAAGTAAATTGCAAAATCGAAAGTGACATGGCCGGAATTCAGCGGGCGCCGTGATTAAGTTACCGCGGCATGTTTACTCGCCAAACAGTGAAGCATCTGTGTCAAATGATGGCAAGATACCGGGTTTTTGTAAGTTTCTTTTTCTGTCAAGTGTTATAAAGTTTGACAATGAAATGAGCGAAGTCAAAACAAAGATCACAATCGCCCAACTCTTGTTTATGCAAAGTCAAATTTACTCTCCAAGACGCGTACGACGTTATTTGTCACCAGGTAATTCCATCATTTTGGAAATAGCAGCTACTTTATTATTCATCTGCGTCACAAGTTTTCACTGATTTTGGGGCTCATTTTGTTGAAACTCAAGCACGCTTCCAACAGGCCTGTGAACCCTTCCTGCTTACAGAGCAATACTAAAAAACTTCTCCCATATCACATTTCAACCTTAAGCTCGAAAATTCAATACACAACATGATATTATAATTCACAAAGGCAGAAAATACCACAGAATCCTTTTCCAGCGAAAAATTTATTGAAACAAACAACATATTTGCTCTTAGAGGCGAAAACCTCTTCCTATTTCATTGCGTGCGTGAAGACAAGAAACTCAATCGTGTCAAATTACCATGTACTTCAGGTAAATACAGCTCACTTTGATTTCGTCTCGACGGGCGATAGATTGTTGTCGAAGTCCAGTACTCGTCGCTTTTGAGATTCCTGCCTAGTTTATCCAACTGACTTTCCATTATTGAGCTCCATAAGGGTATATATTTTGTTTAAGGATCCACTAAAACGCCATTCGCGTTACATGACTTTCGACGCTATTGCAGGCTAAGTTAATAGCGAGCTTACGCAACAGGACGGCTGGAAGACTCATGACGGCAGAATGACGAAAAAATGTCACGTAAAATCGGGAATGCTCAGTCTCTCGAGACATTTTTTCGCCATTCTGCCGTCCCTGAGTCTTCCAGCCGTCCTGTTGCGTAAGCTCGCTAATGATTCTACTGTGTCCACCAGAGAAATCTACGCAGTTCCACTACCCTCTCGATCCTAAGAAAATACGCGCAGAAGGCTCTATGCACAAAGACACCACTTACCAGGGGAGTGACAGGCAAGACTTTTACCAACATGGAAAAAAATAAAATAAATAAAACAACAAACTAAACGCAGACCTCGACTGGGTTTGCCATAGCCAACCCAGTAACAAAACATAGCCACACTTCCACGATGCTTGTTTTCTCAATGTCGCTGTGTTTTTTATCGTAAAGTTGGATTCGATCCCTAGCTTGAGGTCCGAAAAGAATTGGCTGACAAGTTCGCGTGCAACTCTAAACTTTACTACAAACCGTTTGTAGCAAAGTCAGACAACAACATTGACAACGACGCGAACAAACAAGCAAATGAGAACGCTGCATGACTGCGCAACGGCCGTCGTAGAACTATGATTCTGTTTTTAACGAGTAGACATTACAATGCGATTTTACAGTGTGGAGCTCAGCGAGTCTTCGGTGTGCCGTTGGCGTGTGTCCAATTTCAGCAATTTCGAAAATTCTCTTAATTTCAAAGAACAAACTCCGATTTTCGGAAAGATGAAATTAGATGCTCGGGAAAACCAACTTCGAATTTAAAACACACAAAAAAACGAAGTCCGATATGGCAAAATAAAATAAAATAAATAAATAAATAAAGATATATACAAACACTGGATAGGTCACCCGATTTTCCTCAAGAGTGCTCGACAATATTGGAGCTTCGTCTAGTAAGAGAAAGTGAACTAGTTTTCGTTCATATATTCGATCTACAGATCTGTTTCGTGGGAGTGTATCCCACTCGTCAGTACCTAGATGACAATGTTAATTCGTGGTTTTTATATTCCATTCCCTTGAAATTACAATAATTAGGTGTTTTTTAGTAAAAATTTGTTTGCATGTCTACAGGTGTTCGCAAGTTCTGTTCTTTTGTTGAGGGTGGCAAGCTCTTGTTTACATATGATGTAGAACTTTTCTAGCACGCACAATCTGCATCTTTTGGTTGCATTAGAGTATGCCTGTGCCTTATCAAGAATTTTCCATCTGATCGTGTAATCTACTCCCGCTTCCTTTAACTGCCACACATGCTTGCTGAGCTCAGTTTGGTTGCTGTATACTTCATTTCTAAATGATTGTTTGTGATTGGCAAATCTAGACTTAAAGTCTGTGTCGGTTAAACCCACGTAGCATTCACTCCCCTGCTCTGTTGTTACGATGGCTTGGTATACGATGCCCTTAGTAAGGCACTGGTTCTCTAGTGGGCAGTCCCCTTTCCTGCGGCAATTGCAAGCATGTGTGGCAGTTAAAGGAAGCGGGAGTAGATTACACGATCAGATGGAAAATTCTTGATAAGGCACACCCATACTCTAATGCAACCAAAAGATGCAAATTGTGCGTGCTAGAAAAGTTCTACATTATATGTAAACAAGAGCTTGCCACCCTCAACAAAAGAACAGAACTTGCGAACACCTGTAGACATGCAAACAAATTTTTACTAAAAAACACCTAATTATTGTAATTTCAAGGGAATGGAATATAAAAACCCACGAATTAACATTGTCATCTAGGTCCTGACGAGTGGGATACACTCCACCGAAACAGATCTGTAGATCGAATATATGACCGAAAACTAGTTAACTTTCTCTTACTATATATCTGACTGGATTTACAAAAAGCTACCCATTGATGCTGTAACTTAGCACCTTCAGATGCACAACAAAGTTCTCTCTACTGACAGCTATGATTGCAGCTAGGATCAAACCTTACCCCATCCTGGACAATGCAACTTCTCGAGTTTACACGTGTCTAATTATTATTTTACTGGTCCTTGCATGGGGATCCCTGTGGCACCTGAGAGGTCAAGGTAAGACATTTCCTGACTTCCTGACTTAAATTTTGATCAAGTCCTATATAAGAGAATTAGCTTCTTGGTCATTCCTAAGTCATAGGCGATCAATTTCTGCCAAGTAGTGTCACAGAAATACTGACAAGTTATTTGATTTAAACCAAGGCACAAACTCTAACTCAGGGTATAATCAACCCCCCCTAAATAAACTTTGCCTTGCTCTTATAGGTGCAAACTAACATTTAAATCATAGCTTAGACACTCTAGAGTTTGCACAGGCATGTCTTGACGGAGCCCCCCCTGGTTCAAAGACCGCGCCAAGAGGTTGAATACGGGCTTCGCCTGCATTCAACCGAAAATTTAAGCAGCCACCTTCTTCAAAAATCAGTCAGATATCAAAGCACAATGGAGCAGATGCAGACTAAACAATCTTGCTCAAGCAAATTCCATTCAGGCTGAGCCTCCCATTGGCCATAGCATTGAATTCCTTTTCATTCCATGCTAATTTCTGACTGGATTTACAAAAAGCTACCCATTGATGCTGTAACTTAGCACCTTCAGATGCACAACCAAGCTCTCCCTACTGCCAGCTACGATTGCAGCTAGGATCAGACCTTACCCCCCCCTGGACAACGCCACTTCTCGAGTCTACCCGTGTCTAATTATTATGCTACTGGTCCTTGCATGGGGACCCCTGTGCCCCCTGAGAGGTCAAGGTAAGACATTTCCTGACTTCCTGACTTAAATTTTGATCAAGTCCTATATAAGAGAATTAGCTTCTTGGTCATTCCTAAGTCATAGGCGATCAATTTCTGCCAAGTAGTGTCACAGAAATACTGACAAGTTATTTGATTTAAACCAAGGCACAAACTCTAACTCAGGGTATAATCAACCCCCCCTAAACTAACTTTGCCGTGCTCTTATAGGTGCAAATTAACATTTAAATCATAGCTTAGACACTCTAGAGTTTGCACAGGCATGTGCTGACGGAGCCCCCCCTGGTTCAAAGACCGCGCCAAGAGGTTGAATACGGGCTTCGCCCGCATTCAACCGAAAATTTAAGCAGCCACCTTCTTCAAAAATCAGTCAGATATCAAAGCACAATGGAGCAGATGCAGACTAAACAATCTTGCTCAAGCAAATTCCATTCAGGCTGAGCCTCCCATTGGCCATAGCATTGAATTCCTTTTCATTCCATGCTAATTTCTGACTGGATTTACAAAAAGCTACCCATTGATGCTGTAACTTAGCACCTTCAGATGCACAACAAAGTTCTCTCTACTGACAGCTATGATTGCAGCTAGGATCAAACCTTACCCCATCCTGGACAATGCAACTTCTCGAGTTTACACGTGTCTAATTATTATTTTACTGGTCCTTGCATGGGGATCCCTGTGGCACCTGAGAGGTCAAGGTAAGACATTTCCTGACTTCCTGACTTAAATTTTGATCAAGTCCTATATAAGAGAATTAGCTTCTTGGTCATTCCTAAGTCATAGGCGATCAATTTCTGCCAAGTAGTGTCACAGAAATACTGACAAGTTATTTGATTTAAACCAAGGCACAAACTCTAACTCAGGGTATAATCAACCCCCCCTAAACTAACTTTGCCGTGCTCTTATAGGTGCAAACTAACATTTAAATCATAGCTTAGACACTCTAGAGTTTGCACAGGCATGTGTTGACGGAGCCCCCCCTGGTTCAAAGACCGCGCCAAGAGGTTGAATACGGGCTTCGCCCGCATTCAACCGAAATTTTAAGCAGCCACCTTCTTCAAAAATCAGTCAGATATCAAAGCACCATGGAGCAGATGCAGACTAAACAATCTTGCTCAAGCAAATTCCATTCAGGCTGAGCCTCCCATTGGCCATAGCATTGAATTCCTTTTCATTCCATGCTAATTTCTGACTGGATTTACAAAAAGCTACCCATTGATGCTGTAACTTAGCACCTTCAGATGCACAACAAAGATATATCTACTGACAGCTATGATTGCAGCTAGGATCAAACCTTACCCCATCCTGGACAATGCAACTTCTAGAGTTTACACGTGTCTAATTATTATTTTACTGGTCCTTGCATGGGGATCCCTGTGGCACCTGAGAGGTCAAGGTAAGACATTTCCTGACTTCCTGACTTAAATTTTGATCAAGTCCTATATAAGAGAATTAGCTTCTTGGTCATTCCTAAGTCATAGGCGATCAATTTCTGCCTAGTAGTGTCACAGAAATACAGACAAGTTATTTGATTTAAACCAAGGCACAAACTCTAACTCAGGGTATAATCAACCCCCCCTAAACTAACTTTGCCTTGCCCTTATAGGTGCAAACTAACATTTAAATCATAGCTTAGACACTCTAGAGTTTGCACAGGCATGTGCTGACGGAGCCCCCCCTGGTTCAAAGACCGCGCCAAGAGGTTGAATACGGGCTTCGCCCGCATTTAACCGAAAATTTAAGCAGCCACCTTCTTCAAAAATCAGTCAGATATCAAAGCACAATGGAGCAGATTCAGACTAAACAATCTTGCTCAAGCAAATTCCATTCAGGCTGAGCCTCCCATTGGCCATAGCATTGAATTCCTTTTCATTCCATGCTAATTTCTGACTGGATTTACAAAAAGCTACCCATTGATGCTGTAACTTAGCACCTTCAGATGCACAACAAAGTTCTCTCTACTGACATGTATGATTGCAGCTAGGATCAAACCTTACCCCATCCTGGACAATGCAACTTCTCGAGTTTACACGTGTCTAATTATTATTTGACTGGTCCTTGCATGGGGATCCCTGTGGCACCTGAGAGGTCAAGGTAAGACATTTCCTGACTTCCTGACTTAAATTTTGATCAAGTCCTATATAAGAGAATTAGCTTCTTGGTCATTCCTAAGTCATAGGCGATCAATTTCTGCCAAGTAGTGTCACAGAAATACTGACAAGTTATTTGATTTAAACCAAGGCACAAACTCTAACTCAGGGTATAATCAACCCCCCCTAAACTAACTTTGCCATGCTCTTATAGGTGCAAATTAACATTTAAATCATAGCTTAGACACTCTAGAGTTTGCACAGGCATGTGTTGACGGAGCCCCCCCTGGTTCAAAGACCGCGCGAAGAGGTTGAATACGGGCTTCGCCCGCATTCAACCGAAAATTTAAGCAGCCACCTTCTTCAAAAATCAGTCAGATATCAAAGCACAATGGAGCAGATGCAGACTAAACAATCTTGCTCAAGCAAATTCCATTCAGGCTGAGCCTCCCATTGGCCATAGCATTGAATTCCTTTTCATTCCATGCTAATTTCTGACTGGATTTACAAAAAGCTACCCATTGATGCTGTAACTTAGCACCTTCAGATGCACAACAAAGTTCTCTCTACTGACAGCTATGATTGCAGCTAGGATCAAACCTTACCCCATCCTGGACAATGCAACTTCTCGAGTTTACACGTGTCTAATTATTATTTTACTGGTCCTTGCATGGGGATCCCTGTGGCACCTGAGAGGTCAAGGTAAGACATTTCCTGACTTCCTGACTTAAATTTTGATCAAGTCCTATATAAGAGAATTAGCTTCTTGGTCATTCCTAAGTCATAGGCGATCAATTTCTGCCAAGTAGTGTCACAGAAATACTGACAAGTTATTTGATTTAAACCAAGGCACAAACTCTAACTCAGGGTATAATCAACGCCCCCTAAACTAACTTTGCCGTGCTCTTATAGGTGCAAACTAACATTTAAATCATAGCTTAGACACTCTAGAGTTTGCACAGGCATGTGTTGACGGAGCCCCCCCTGGTTCAAAGACCGCGCCAAGAGGTTGAATACGGGCTTCGCCCGCATTCAACCGAAAATTTAAGCAGCCACCTTCTTCAAAAATCAGTCAGATATCAAAGCACAATGGAGCAGATGCAGACTAAACAATCTTGCTCAAGCAAATTCCATTCAGGCTGAGCCTCCCATTGGCCATAGCATTGAATTCCTTTTCATTCCATGCTAATTTCTGACTGGATTTACAAAAAGCTACCCATTGATGCTGTAACTTAGCACCTTCAGATGCACAACAAAGTTCTCTCTACTGACAGCTATGATTGCAGCTAGGATCAAACCTTACCCCATCCTGGACAATGCAACTTCTCGAGTTTACACGTGTCTAATTATTATTTTACTGGTCCTTGCATGGGGATCCCTGTGGCACCTGAGAGGTCAAGGTAAGACATTTCCTGACTTCCTGACTTAAATTTTGATCAAGTCCTATATAAGAGAATTAGCTTCTTGGTCATTCCTAAGTCATAGGCGATCAATTTCTGCCAAGTAGTGTCACAGAAATACTGACAAGTTATTTGATTTAAACCAAGGCACAAACTCTAACTCAGGGTATAATCAACCCCCCCTAAACTAACTTTGCCGTGCTCTTATAGGTGCAAACTAACATTTAAATCATAGCTTAGACACTCTAGAGTTTGCACAGGCATGTGTTGACGGAGCCCCCCCTGGTTCAAAGACCGCGCCAAGAGGTTGAATACGGGCTTCGCCCGCATTCAACCGAAAATTTAAGCAGCCACCTTCTTCAAAAATCAGTCAGATATCAAAGCACAATGGAGCAGATGCAGACTAAACAATCTTGCTCAAGCAAATTCCATTCAGGCTGAGCCTCCCATTGGCCATAGCATTGAATTCCTTTTCATTCCATGCTAATTTCTGACTGGATTTACAAAAAGCTACCCATTGATGCTGTAACTTAGCACCTTCAGATGCACAACAAAGTTCTCTCTACTGACAGCTATGATTGCAGCTAGGATCAAACCTTACCCCATCCTGGACAATGCAACTTCTCGAGTTTACACGTGTCTAATTATTATTTTACTGGTCCTTGCATGGGGATCCCTGTGGCACCTGAGAGGTCAAGGTAAGACATTTCCTGACTTCCTGACTTAAATTTTGATCAAGTCCTATATAAGAGAATTAGCTTCTTGGTCATTCCTAAGTCATAGGCGATCAATTTCTGCCAAGTAGTGTCACAGAAATACTGACAAGTTATTTGATTTAAACCAAGGCACAAACTCTAACTCAGGGTATAATCAACGCCCCCTAAACTAACTTTGCCGTGCTCTTATAGGTGCAAACTAACATTTAAATCATAGCTTAGACACTCTAGAGTTTGCACAGGCATGTGTTGACGGAGCCCCCCCTGGTTCAAAGACCGCGCCAAGAGGTTGAATACGGGCTTCGCCCGCATTCAACCGAAAATTTAAGCAGCCACCTTCTTCAAAAATCAGTCAGATATCAAAGCACAATGGAGCAGATGCAGACTAAACAATCTTGCTCAAGCAAATTCCATTCAGGCTTAGCCTCCCATTGGCCATAGCATTGAATTCCTTTTCATTCCATGCTAATTTCTGACTGGATTTACAAAAAGCTACCCATTGATGCTGTAACTTAGCACCTTCAGATGCACAACAAAGTTCTCTCTACTGACAGCTATGATTGCAGCTAGGATCAAACCTTACCCCATCCTGGACAATGCAACTTCTCGAGTTTACACGTGTCTAATTATTATTTTACTGGTCCTTGCATGGGGATCCCTGTGGCACCTGAGAGGTCAAGGTAAGACATTTCCTGACTTCCTGACTTAAATTTTGATCAAGTCCTATATAAGAGAATTAGCTTCTTGGTCATTCCTAAGTCATAGGCGATCAATTTCTGCCAAGTAGTGTCACAGAAATACTGACAAGTTATTTGATTTAAACCAAGGCACAAACTCTAACTCAGGGTATAATCAACCCTAAACTAACTTTGCCGTGCTCTTATAGGTGCAAACTAACATTTAAATCATAGCTTAGACACTCTAGAGTTTGCACAGGCATGTGTTGACGGAGCCCCCCCTGGTTCAAAGACCGCGCCAAGAGGTTGAATACGGGCTTCGCCCGCATTCAACCGAAAATTTAAGCAGCCACCTTCTTCAAAAATCAGTCAGATATCAAAGCACAATGGAGCAGATGCAGACTAAACAGGCTTGCTCAAGCAAATTCCATTCAGGCTGAGCCTCCCATTGGCCATAGCATTGAATTCCTTTTCATTCCATGCTAATTTCTGACTGGATTTACAAAAAGCTACCCATTGATGCTGTAACTTAGCACCTTCAGATGCACAACAAAGTTCTCTCTACTGACAGCTATGATTGCAGCTAGGATCAAACCTTACCCCATCCTGGACAATGCAACTTCTCGAGTTTACACGTGTCTAATTATTATTTTACTGGTCCTTGCATGGGGATCCCTGTGGCACCTGAGGGTTCAAGGTAAGACATTTCCTGACTTCCTGACTTAAATTTTGATCAAGTCCTATATAAGAGAATTAGCTTCTTGGTCATTCCTAAGTCATAGGCGATCAATTTCTGCCAAGTAGTGTCACAGAAATACTGACAAGTTATTTGATTTAAACCAAGGCACAAACTCTACCTCAGGGTATAATCAACCCCCCCTAAACTAACTTTGCCGTGCTCTTATAGGTGCAAATTAACATTTAAATCATAGCTTAGACACTCTAGAGTTTGCACAGGCATGTGTTGACGGAGCCCCCCCTGGTTCAAAGACCGCGCGAAGAGGTTGAATACGGGCTTCGCCCGTATTCAACCGAAAATTTAAGCAGCCACCTTCTTCAAAAATCAGTCAGATATCAAAGCACAATGGAGCAGATGCAGACTAAACAATCTTGCTCAAGCAAATTCCATTCAGGCTGAGCCTCCCATTGGCCATAGCATTGAATTCGTTTTCATTCCATGCTAATTATTATCAAAGCACAATGGAGCAGCTGCAGACTAAACAATCTTGCTCAAGCAAATTCCATTCAGGCTGAGCCTCCCATTGGCCATAGCATTGAATTCGTTTTCATTCCATGCTAATTTCTGACTGGATTTACAAAAAGCTACCCATTGATGCTGTAACTTAGCACCTTCAGATGCACAACAAAGTTCTCTCTACTGACAGCTATGATTGCAGCTAGGATCAAACCTTACCCCATCCTGGACAATGCAACTTCTCGAGTTTACACGTGTCTAATTATTATTTTACTGGTCCTTGCATGGGGATCCCTGTGGCACCTGAGAGGTCAAGGTAAGACATTTCCTGACTTCCTGACTTAAATTTTGATCAAGTCCTATATAAGAGAATTAGCTTCTTGGTCATTCCTAAGTCATAGGCGATCAATTTCTGCCAAGTAGTGTCACAGAAATACTGACAAGTTATTTGATTTAAACCAAGGCACAAACTCTAACTCAGGGTATAATCAACGCCCCCTAAACTAACTTTGCCGTGCTCTTATAGGTGCAAACTAACATTTAAATCATAGCTTAGACACTCTAGAGTTTGCACAGGCATGTGTTGACGGAGCCCCCCTGGTTCAAAGACCGCGCCAAGAGGTTGAATACGGGCTTCGCCCGCATTCAACCGAAAATTTAAGCAGCCACCTTCTTCAAAAATCAGTCAGATATCAAAGCACAATGGAGCAGATGCAGACTAAACAATCTTGCTCAAGCAAATTCCATTCAGGCTGAGCCTCCCAGTGGCCATAGCATTGAATTCCTTTTTATTCCATGCTAATTAATATCAAAGCACAATGGAGCAGATGCAGACTAAACAATCTTGCTCAAGCAAATTCCATTCAGGCTGAGCCTCCCATTGGCCATAGCATTGAATTCCTTTTCATTCCATGCTAATTTCTGACTGGATTTACAAAAAGCTACCCATTGATGCTGTAACTTAGCACCTTCAGATGCACAACAAAGTTCTCTCTACTGACAGCTATGATTGCAGCTAGGATCAAACCTTACCCCATCCTGGACAATGCAACTTCTCGAGTTTACACGTGTCTAATTATTATTTTACTGGTCCTTGCATGGGGATCCCTGTGGCACCTGAGAGGTCAAGGTAAGACATTTCCTGACTTCCTGACTTAAATTTTGATCAAGTCCTATATAAGAGAATTAGCTTCTTGGTCATTCCTAAGTCATAGGCGATCAATTTCTGCCAAGTAGTGTCACAGAAATACTGACATGTTATTTGATTTAAACCAAGGCACAAACTCTAACTCAGGGTATAATCAACCCCCCCTAAACTAACTTTGCCGTGCTCTTATAGGTGCAAACTAACATTTAAATCATAGCTTAGACACTCTAGAGTTTGCACAGGCATGTCTTGACGGAGCCCCCCCTGGTTCAAAGACCGCGCCAAGAGGTTGAATACGGGCTTCGCCCGCATTCAACCGAAAATTTAAGCAGCCACCTTCTTCAAAAATCAGTCAGATATCAAAGCACAATGGAGCAGATGCAGACTAAACAATCTTGCTCAAGCAAATTCCATTCAGGCTGAGCCTCCCATTGGCCATAGCATTGAATTCCTTTTCATTCCATGCTAATTTCTGACTGGATTTACAAAAAGCTACCCATTGATGCTGTAACTTAGCACCTTCAGATGCACAACAAAGTTCTCTCTACTGACAGCTATGATTGCAGCTAGGTTCAAACCTTACCCCATCCTGGACAATGCAACTTCTCGAGTTTACACGTGTATAATTATTATTTTACTGGTCCTTGCATGGGGATCCCTGTGGCACCTGAGAGGTCAAGGTAAGACATTTCCTGACTTCCTGACTTAAATTTTGATCAAGTCCTATATAAGAGAATTAGCTTCTTGGTCATTCCTAAGTCATAGGCGATCAATTTCTGCCAAGTAGTGTCACAGAAATACTGACAAGTTATTTGATTTAAACCAAGGCACAAACTCTAACTCAGGGTATAATCAACGCCCCCTAAACTAACTTTGCCGTGCTCTTATAGGTGCAAAGTAACATTTAAATCATAGCTCAGACACTCTAGAGTTTGCACAGGCATGTCTTGACGGAGCCCCCCCTGGTTCAAAGACCGCGCCAAGAGGTTGAATACGGGCTTCGCCCGCATTCAACCGAAAATTTAAGCAGCCACCTTCTTCAAAAATCAGTCAGATATCAAAGCACAATGGAGCAGATGCAGACTAAACAATCTTGCTCAAGCAAATTCCATTCAGGCTGAGCCTCCCATTGGCCATAGCATTGAATTCCTTTTCATTCCATGCTAATTTCTGACTGGATTTACAAAAAGCTACCCATTGATGCTGTAACTTAGCACCTTCAGATGCACAACAAAGTTCTCTCTACTGACAGCTATGATTGCAGCTAGGATCAAACCTTACCCCATCCTGGACAATGCAACTTCTCGAGTTTACACGTGTCTAATTATTATTTTACTGGTCCTTGCATGGGGATCCCTGTGGCACCTGAGAGGTCAAGGTAAGACATTTCCTGACTTCCTGACTTAAATTTTGATCAAGTCCTATATAAGAGAATTAGCTTCTTGGTCATTCCTAAGTCATAGGCGATCAATTTCTGCCAAGTAGTATCACAGAAATACTGACAAGTTATTTGATTTAAACCAAGGCACAAACTCTAACTCAGGGTATAATCAACGCCCCCTAAACTAACTTTGCCGTGCTCTTATAGGTGCAAACTAACATTTAAATCATAGCTTAGACACTCTAGAGTTTGCACAGGCATGTGTTGACGGAGCCCCCCCTGGTTCAAAGACCGCGCCAAGAGGTTGAATACGGGCTTCGCCCGCATTCAACCGAAAATTTAAGCAGCCACCTTCTTCAAAAATCAGTCAGATATCAAAGCACAATGGAGCAGATGCAGACTAAACAATCTTGCTCAAGCAAATTCCATTCAGGCTGAGCCTCCCATTGGCCATAGCATTGAATTCCTTTTCATTCCATGCTAATTTCTGACTGGATTTACAAAAAGCTACCCATTGATGCTGTAACTTAGCACCTTCAGATGCACAACAAAGTTCTCTCTACTGACAGCTATGATTGCAGCTAGGATCAAACCTTACCCCATCCTGGACAATGCAACTTCTCGAGTTTACACGTGTCTAATTATTATTTTACTGGTCCTTGCATGGGGATCCCTGTGGCACCTGAGAGGTCAAGGTAAGACATTTCCTGACTTCCTGACTTAAATTTTGATCAAGTCCTATATAAGAGAATTAGCTTCTTGGTCATTCCTAAGTCATAGGCGATCAATTTCTGCCAAGTAGTGTCACAGAAATACTGACAAGTTATTTGATTTAAACCAAGGCACAAACTCTAACTCAGGGTATAATCAACGCCCCCTAAACTAACTTTGCCGTGCTCTTATAGGTGCAAACTAACATTTAAATCATAGCTTAGACACTCTAGAGTTTGCACAGGCATGTGTTGACGGAGCCCCCCCTGGTTCAAAGACCGCGCCAAGAGGTTGAATACGGGCTTCGCCCGCATTCAACCGAAAATTTAAGCAGCCACCTTCTTCAAAAATCAGTCAGATATCAAAGCACAATGGAGCAGATGCAGACTAAACAATCTTGCTCAAGCAAATTCCATTCAGGCTGAGCCTCCCATTGGCCATAGCATTGAATTCCTTTTCATTCCATGCTAATTTCTGACTGGATTTACAAAAAGCTACCCATTGATGCTGTAACTTAGCACCTTCAGATGCACAACAAAGTTCTCTCTACTGACAGCTATGATTGCAGCTAGGATCAAACCTTACCCCATCCTGGACAATGCAACTTCTCGAGTTTACACGTGTCTAATTATTATTTTACTGGTCCTTGCATGGGGATCCCTGTGGCACCTGAGAGGTCAAGGTAAGACATTTCCTGACTTCCTGACTTAAATTTTGATCAAGTCCTATATAAGAGAATTAGCTTCTTGGTCATTCCTAAGTCATAGGCGATCAATTTCTGCCAAGTAGTGTCACAGAAATACTGACAAGTTATTTGATTTAAACCAAGGCACAAACTCTAACTCAGGGTATAATCAACGCCCCCTAAACTAACTTTGCCGTGCTCTTATAGGTGCAAACTAACATTTAAATCATAGCTTAGACACTCTAGAGTTTGCACAGGCATGTGTTGACGGAGCCCCCCCTGGTTCAAAGACCGCGCCAAGAGGTTGAATACGGGCTTCGCCCGCATTCAACCGAAAATTTAAGCAGCCACCTTCTTCAAAAATCAGTCAGATATCAAAGCACAATGGAGCAGATTCAGACTAAACAATCTTGCTCAAGCAAATTCCATTCAGGCTGAGCCTCCCATTGGCCATAGCATTGAATTCCTTTTCATTCCATGCTAATTTCTGACTGGATTTACAAAAAGCTACCCATTGATGCTGTAACTTAGCACCTTCAGATGCACAACAAAGTTCTCTCTACTGACAGCTATGATTGCAGCTAGGATCAAACCTTACCCCATCCTGGACAATGCAACTTCTCGAGTTTACACGTGTATAATTATTATTTTACTGGTCCTTGCATGGGGATCCCTGTGGCACCTGAGAGGTCAAGGTAAGACATTTCCTGACTTCCTGACTTAAATTTTGATCAAGTCCTATATAAGAGAATTAGCTTCTTGGTCATTCCTAAGTCATAGGCGATCAATTTCTGCCAAGTAGTGTCACAGAAATACTGACAAGTTATTTGATTTAAACCAAGGCACAAACTCTAACTCAGGGTATAATCAACGCCCCCTAAACTAACTTTGCCGTGCTCTTATAGGTGCAAACTAACATTTAAATCATAGCTTAGACACTCTAGAGTTTGCACAGGCATGTGTTGACGGAGCCCCCCCTGGTTCAAAGACCGCGCCAAGAGGTTGAATACGGGCTTCGCCCGCATTCAACCGAAAATTTAAGCAGCCACCTTCTTCAAAAATCAGTCAGATATCAAAGCACAATGGAGCAGATGCAGACTAAACAATCTTGCTCAAGCAAATTCCATTCAGGCTGAGCCTCCCATTGGCCATATCATTGAATTCCTTTTCATTCCATGCTAATTTCTGACTGGATTTACAAAAAGCTACCCATTGATGCTGTAACTTAGCACCTTCAGATGCACAACAAAGTTCTCTCTACTGACAGCTATGATTGCAGCTAGGATCAAACCTTACCCCATCCTGGACAATGCAACTTCTCGAGTTTACACGTGTCTAATTATTATTTTACTGGTCCTTGCATGGGGATCCCTGTGGCACCTGAGAGGTCAAGGTAAGACATTTCCTGACTTCCTGACTTAAATTTTGATCAAGTCCTATATAAGAGAATTAGCTTCTTGGTCATTCCTAAGTCATAGGCGATCAATTTCTGCCAAGTAGTGTCACAGAAATACTGACAAGTTATTTGATTTAAACCAAGGCACAAACTCTAACTCAGGGTATAATCAACGCCCCCTAAACTAACTTTGCCGTGCTCTTATAGGTGCAAACTAACATTTAAATCATAGCTTAGACACTCTAGAGTTTGCACAGGCATGTGTTGACGGAGCCCCCCCTGGTTCAAAGACCGCGCCAAGAGGTTGAATACGGGCTTCGCCCGCATTCAACCGAAAATTTAAGCAGCCACCTTCTTCAAAAATCAGTCAGATATCAAAGCACAATGGAGCAGATGCAGACTAAACAATCTTGCTCAAGCAAATTCCATTCAGGCTGAGCCTCCCATTGGCCATAGCATTGAATTCCTTTTCATTCCATGCTAATTTCTGACTGGATTTACAAAAAGCTACCCATTGATGCTGTAACTTAGCACCTTCAGATGCACAACAAAGTTCTCTCTACTGACAGCTATGATTGCAGCTAGGATCAAACCTTACCCCATCCTGCACAATGCAATTTCTCGAGATTACACGTGTCTAATTATTATTATACTGGTCCTTGCATGGGGATCCCTGTGGCACCTGAGAAGTCAAGGTAAGACATTTCCTGACTTCCTGACTTAAATTTTGATCAAGTCCTATATAAGAGAATTAGCTTCTTGGTCATTCCTAAGTCATAGGCGATCAATTTCTGCCAAGTAGTATCACAGAAATACTGACAAGTTATTTGATTTAAACCAAGGCACAAACTCTAACTCAGGGTATAATCAACCCCCCCTAAACTAACTTTGCCTTGCTCTTATAGGTGCAAACTAACATTTAAATCATAGCTTAGACACTATAGAGTTTGCACAGGCATGTGTTGACGGAGCCCCCCCTGGTTCAAAGACCGCGCCAAGAGGTTGAATACGGGCTTCGCCCGCATTCAACCGAAAATTTAAGCAGCCACCTTCTTCAAAAATCAGTCAGATATCAAAGCACAATGGAGCAGATGCAGACTAAACAATCTTGCTCAAGCAAATTCCATTCAGGCTGAGCCTCCCATTGGCCATAGCATTGAATTCCTTTTCATTCCATGCTAATTTCTGACTGGATTTACAAAAAGCTACCCATTGATGCTGTAACTTAGCACCTTCAGATGCACAACAAAGTTCTCTCTACTGACAGCTATGATTGCAGCTAGGATCAAACCTTACCCCATCCTGGACAATGCAACTTCTCGAGTTTACACGTGTCTAATTATTATTTTACTGGTCCTTGCATGGGGATCCCTGTGGCACCTGAGAGGTCAAGGTAAGACATTTCCTGACTTCCTGACTTAAATTTTGATCAAGTCCTATATAAGAGAATTAGCTTCTTGGTCATTCCTAAGTCATAGGCGATCAATTTCTGCCAAGTAGTGTCACAGAAATACTGACAAGTTATTTGATTTAAACCAAGGCACAAACTCTAACTCAGGGTATAATCAACGCCCCCTAAACTAACTTTGCCGTGCTCTTATAGGTGCAAACTAACATTTAAATCATAGCTTAGACACTCTAGAGTTTGCACAGGCATGTGTTGACGGAGCCCCCCCTGGTTCAAAGACCGCGCCAAGAGGTTGAATACGGGCTTCGCCCGCATTCAACCGAAATTTTAAGCAGCCACCTTCTTCAAAAATCAGTCAGATATCAAAGCACAATGGAGCAGATGCAGACTAAACAATCTTGCTCAAGCAAATTCCATTCAGGCTGAGCCTCCCATTGGCCATAGCATTGAATTCCTTTTCATTCCATGCTAATTTCTGACTGGATTTACAAAAAGCTACCCATTGATGCTGTAACTTAGCACCTTCAGATGCACAACAAAGTTCTCTCTACTGACAGCTATGATTGCAGCTAGGATCAAACCTTACCCCATCCTGGACAATGCAACTTCTCGAGTTTACACGTGTCTAATTCTTCCTTTACTGCCCCTTGCATGGGGATCCCTGTGGCACCTGAGAGGTCAAGGTAAGACATTTCCTGACTTCCTGACTTAAATTTTGATCAAGTCCTATATAAGAGAATTAGCTTCTTGGTCATTCCTAAGTCATAGGCGATCAATTTCTGCCAAGTAGTGTCACAGAAATACTGACAAGTTATTTGATTTAAACCAAGGCACAAACTCTAACTCAGGGTATAATCAACGCCCCCTAAACTAACTTTGCCGTGCTCTTATAGGTGCAAACTAACATTTAAATCATAGCTTAGACACTCTAGAGTTTGCACAGGCATGTGTTGACGGAGCCCCCCCTGGTTCAAAGACCGCGCCAAGAGGTTGAATACGGGCTTCGCCCGCATTCAACCGAAAATTTAAGCAGCCACCTTCTTCAAAAATCAGTCAGATATCAAAGCACAATGGAGCAGATGCAGACTAAACAATCTTGCTCAAGCAAATTCCATTCAGGCTGAGCCTCCCATTGGCCATAGCATTGAATTCCTTTTCATTCCATGCTAATTTCTGACTGGATTTACAAAAAGCTACCCATTGATGCTGTAACTTAGCACCTTCAGATGCACAACAAAGTTCTCTCTACTGACAGCTATGATTGCAGCTAGGATCAAACCTTACCCCATCCTGGACAATGCAACTTCTCGAGTTTACACGTGTCTAATTATTATTTTACTGGTCCTTGCATGGGGATCCCTGTGGCACCTGAGAGGTCAAGGTAAGACATTTCCTGACTTCCTGACTTAAATTTTGATCAAGTCCTATATAAGAGAATTAGCTTCTTGGTCATTCCTAAGTCATAGGCGATCAATTTCTGCCAAGTAGTGTCACAGAAATACTGACAAGTTATTTGATTTAAACCAAGGCACAAACTCTAACTCAGGGTATAATCAACGCCCCCTAAACTAACTTTGCCGTGCTCTTATAGGTGCAAACTAACATTTAAATCATAGCTTAGACACTCTAGAGTTTGCACAGGCATGTGTTGACGGAGCCCCCCCTGGTTCAAAGACCGCGCCAAGAGGTTGAATACGGGCTTCGCCCGCATTCAACCGAAAATTTAAGCAGCCACCTTCTTCAAAAATCAGTCAGATATCAAAGCACAATGGAGCAGATGCAGACTAAACAATCTTGCTCAAGCAAATTCCATTCAGGCTGAGCCTCCCATTGGCCATAGCATTGAATTCCTTTTCATTCCATGCTAATTTCTGACTGGATTTACAAAAAGCTACCCATTGATGCTGTAACTTAGCACCTTCAGATGCACAACAAAGTTCTCTCTACTGACAGCTATGATTGCAGCTAGGATCAAACCTTACCCCATCCTGGACAATGCAACTTCTCGAGTTTACACGTGTCTAATTATTATTTTACTGGTCCTTGCATGGGGATCCCTGTGGCACCTGAGAGGTCAAGGTAAGACATTTCCTGACTTCCTGACTTAAATTTTGATCAAGTCCTATATAAGAGAATTAGCTTCTTGGTCATTCCTAAGTCATAGGCGATCAATTTCTGCCAAGTAGTGTCACAGAAATACTGACAAGTTATTTGATTTAAACCAAGGCACAAACTCTAACTCAGGGTATAATCAACCCCTCCCTAAACTAACTTTGCCTTGCTCTTATAGGTGCAAACTAACATTTAAATCATAGCTTAGACACTCTAGAGTTTGCACAGGCATGTCTTGACACAGCCCCCCCTGGTTCAAAGACCGCGCCAAGAGGTTGAATACGGGCTTCGCCTGTATTCAACCGAAAATTTAAGCAGCCACCTTCTTCAAAAATCAGTCAGATATCAAAGCACAATGGAGCAGATGCAGACTAAACAATCTTGCTCAAGCAAATTCCATTCAGGCTGAGCCTCCCATTGGCCATAGCATTGAATTCGTTTTCATTCCATGCTAATTATTATCAAAGCACAATGGAGCAGCTGCAGACTAAACAATCTTGCTCAAGCAAATTCCATTCAGGCTGAGCCTCTCATTGGCCATAGCATTGAATTCGTTTTCATTCCATGCTAATTTCTGACTGGATTTACAAAAAGCTACCCATTGATGCTGTAACTTAGCACCTTCAGATGCACAAGAAAGTTCTCTCTACTGACAGCTATGATTGCAGCTAGGATCAAACCTTACCCCATCCTGGACAATGCAACTTCTCGAGTTTACACGTGTCTAATTATTATTTTACTGGTCCTTGCATGGGGATCCCTGTGGCACCTGAGAGGTCAAGGTAAGACATTTCCTGACTTCCTGACTTAAATTTTGATCAAGTCCTATATAAGAGAATTAGCTTCTTGGTCATTCCTAAGTCATAGGCGATCAATTTCTGCCAAGTAGTGTCACAGAAATACTGACAAGTTATTTGATTTAAACCAAGGCACAAACTCTAACTCAGGGTATAATCAACGCCCCCTAAACTAACTTTGCCGTGCTCTTATAGGTGCAAACTAACATTTAAATCATAGCTTAGACACTCTAGAGTTTGCACAGGCATGTGTTGACGGAGCCCCCCCTGGTTCAAAGACCGCGCCAAGAGGTTGAATACGGGCTTCGCCCGCATTCAACCGAAAATTTAAGCAGCCACCTTCTTCAAAAATCAGTCAGATATCAAAGCACAATGGAGCAGATGCAGACTAAACAATCTTGCTCAAGCAAATTCCATTCAGGCTGAGCCTCCCATTGGCCATAGCATTGAATTCCTTTTCATTCCATGCTAATTTCTGACTGGATTTACAAAAAGCTACCCATTGATGCTGTAACTTAGCACCTTCAGATGCACAACAAAGTTCTCTCTACTGACAGCTATGATTGCAGCTAGGATCAAACCTTACCCCATCCTGGACAATGCAACTTCTCGAGTTTACACGTGTCTAATTATTATTTTACTGGTCCTTGCATGGGGATCCCTGTGGCACCTGAGAGGTCAAGGTAAGACATTTCCTGACTTCCTGACTTAAATTTTGATCAAGTCCTATATAAGAGAATTAGCTTCTTGGTCATTCCTAAGTCATAGGCGATCAATTTCTGCCAAGTAGTGTCACAGAAATACTGACAAGTTATTTGATTTAAACCAAGGCACAAACTCTAACTCAGGGTATAATCAACGCCCCCTAAACTAACTTTGCCGTGCTCTTATAGGTGCAAACTAACATTTAAATCATAGCTTAGACACTCTAGAGTTTGCACAGGCATGTGTTGACGGAGCCCCCCTGGTTCAAAGACCGCGCCAAGAGGTTGAATACGGGCTTCGCCCGCATTCAACCGAAAATTTAAGCAGCCACCTTCTTCAAAAATCAGTCAGATATCAAAGCACAATGGAGCAGATGCAGACTAAACAATCTTGCTCAAGCAAATTCCATTCAGGCTGAGCCTCCCATTGGCCATAGCATTGAATTCCTTTTCATTCCATGCTAATTTCTGACTGGATTTACAAAAAGCTACCCATTGATGCTGTAACTTAGCACCTTCAGATGCACAACAAAGTTCTCTCTACTGACAGCTATGATTGCAGCTAGGATCAAACCTTACCCCATCCTGGACAATGCAACTTCTCGAGTTTACACGTGTATAATTATTATTTTACTGGTCCTTGCATGGGGATCCCTGTGGCACCTGAGAGGTCAAGGTAAGACATTTCCTGACTTCCTGACTTAAATTTTGATCAAGTCCTATATAAGAGAATTAGCTTCTTGGTCATTCCTAAGTCATAGGCGATCAATTTCTGCCAAGTAGTGTCACAGAAATACTGACAAGTTATTTGATTTAAACCAAGGCACAAACTCTAACTCAGGGTATAATCAACCCCCCTAAACTAACTTTGCCGTGCTCTTATAGGTGCAAACTAACATTTAAATCATAGCTTAGACACTCTAGAGTTTGCACAGGCATGTGTTGACGGAGCCCCCCCTGGTTCAAAGACCGCGCCAAGAGGTTGAATACGGGCTTCGCCCGCATACAACCGAAATTTTAAGCAGCCACCTTCTTCAAAAATCAGTCAGATATCAAAGCACAATGGAGCAGATGCAGACTAAACAATCTTGCTCAAGCAAATTCCATTCAGGCTGAGCCTCCCATTGGCCATAGCATTGAATTCCTTTTCATTCCATGCTAATTTCTGACTGGATTTACAAAAAGCTACCCATTGATGCTGTAACTTAGCACCTTCAGATGCACAACAAAGTTCTCTCTACTGACAGCTATGATTGCAGCTAGGATCAAACCTTACCCCATCCTGGACAATGCAACTTCTCGAGTTTACA
This sequence comes from Montipora capricornis, assembly GCF_036669925.1. Classification (NCBI taxonomy): domain Eukaryota; kingdom Metazoa; phylum Cnidaria; class Anthozoa; order Scleractinia; family Acroporidae; genus Montipora; species Montipora capricornis. The sequence continues at coordinate 7,872,193 of NC_090894.1, forward strand.
CGTGTCTAATTATTATTTTACTGGTCCGTGCATGGGGATCCCTGTGGCACCTGAGAGGTCAAGGTAAGACATTTCCTGACTTCCTGACTTAAATTTTGATCAAGTCCTATATAAGAGAATTAGCTTCTTGGTCATTCCTAAGTCATAGGCGATCAATTTCTGCCAAGTAGTGTCACAGAAATACTGACAAGTTATTTGATTTAAACCAAGGCACAAACTCTAACTCAGGGTATAATCAACGCCCCCTAAACTAACTTTGCCGTGCTCTTATAGGTGCAAACTAACATTTAAATCATAGCTTAGACACTCTAGAGTTTGCACAGGCATGTGTTGACGGAGCCCCCCCTGGTTCAAAGACCGCGCCAAGAGGTTGAATACGGGCTTCGCCCGCATTCAACCGAAATTTTAAGCAGCCACCTTCTTCAAAAATCAGTCAGATATCAAAGCACAATGGAGCAGATGCAGACTAAACAATCTTGCTCAAGCAAATTCCATTCAGGCTGAGCCTCCCATTGGCCATAGCATTGAATTCCTTTTCATTCCATGCTAATTTCTGACTGGATTTACAAAAAGCTACCCATTGATGCTGTAACTTAGCACCTTCAGATGCACAACAAAGTTCTCTCTACTGACAGCTATGATTGCAGCTAGGATCAAACCTTACCCCATCCTGGACAATGCAACTTCTCGAGTTTACACGTGTATAATTATTATTTTACTGGTCCTTGCATGGGGATCCCTGTGGCACCTGAGAGGTCAAGGTAAGACATTTCCTGACTTCCTGACTTAAATTTTGATCAAGTCCTATATAAGAGAATTAGCTTCTTGGTCATTCCTAAGTCATAGGCGATCAATTTCTGCCAAGTAGTGTCACAGAAATACTGACAAGTTATTTGATTTAAACCAAGGCACAAACTCTAACTCAGGGTATAATCAACGCCCCCTAAACTAACTTTGCCGTGCTCTTATAGGTGCAAACTAACATTTAAATCATAGCTTAGACACTCTAGAGTTTGCACAGGCATGTGTCGACGGAGCCCCCCCTGGTTCAAAGACCGCGCCAAGAGGTTGAATACGGGCTTCGCCCGCATTCAACCGAAATTTTAAGCAGCCACCTTCTTCAAAAATCAGTCAGATATCAAAGCACAATGGAGCAGATGCAGACTAAACAATCTTGCTCAAGCAAATTCCATTCAGGCTGAGCCTCCCATTGGCCATAGCATTGAATTCCTTTTCATTCCATGCTAATTTCTGACTGGATTTACAAAAAGCTACCCATTGATGCTGTAACTTAGCACCTTCAGATGCACAACAAAGTTCTCTCTACTGACAGCTATGATTGCAGCTAGGATCAAACCTTACCCCATCCTGGACAATGCAACTTCTCGAGTTTACACGTGTCTAATTATTATTTTACTGGTCCTTGCATGGGGATCCCTGTGGCACCTGAGAGGTCAAGGTAAGACATTTCCTGACTTCCTGACTTAAATTTTGATCAAGTCCTATATAAGAGAATTAGCTTCTTGGTCATTCCTAAGTCATAGGCGATCAATTTCTGCCAAGTAGTGTCACAGAAATACTGACAAGTTATTTGATTTAAACCAAGGCACAAACTCTAACTCAGGGTATAATCAACCCCCCCTAAACTAACTTTGCCGTGCTCTTATAGGTGCAAACTAACATTTAAATCATAGCTTAGACACTCTAGAGTTTGCACAGGCATGTGTTGACGGAGCCCCCCCTGGTTCAAAGACCGCGCCAAGAGGTTGAATACGGGCTTCGCCCGCATTCAACCGAAAATTTAAGCAGCCACCTTCTTCAAAAATCAGTCAGATATCAAAGCACAATGGAGCAGATGCAGACTAAACAATCTTGCTCAAGCAAATTCCATTCAGGCTGAGCCTCCCATTGGCCATAGCATTGAATTCCTTTTCATTCCATGCTAATTTCTGACTGGATTTACAAAAAGCTACCCATTGATGCTGTAACTTAGCACCTTCAGATGCACAACAAAGTTCTCTCTACTGACAGCTATGATTGCAGCTAGGATCAAACCTTACCCCATCCTGGACAATGCAACTTCTCGAGTTTACACGTGTCTAATTATTATTTTACTGGTCCTTGCATGGGGATCCCTGTGGCACCTGAGAGGTCAAGGTAAGACATTTCCTGACTTCCTGACTTAAATTTTGATCAAGTCCTATATAAGAGAATTAGCTTCTTGGTCATTCCTAAGTCATAGGCGATCAATTTCTGCCAAGTAGTGTCACAGAAATACTGACAAGTTATTTGATTTAAACCAAGGCACAAACTCTAACTCAGGGTATAATCAACGCCCCCTAAACTAACTTTGCCGTGCTCTTATAGGTGCAAACTAACATTTAAATCATAGCTTAGACACTCTAGAGTTTGCACAGGCATGTGTTGACGGAGCCCCCCCTGGTTCAAAGACCGCGCCAAGAGGTTGAATACGGGCTTCGCCCGCATTCAACCGAAAATTTAAGCAGCCACCTTCTTCAAAAATCAGTCAGATATCAAAGCACAATGGAGCAGATGCAGACTAAACAATCTTGCTCAAGCAAATTCCATTCAGGCTGAGCCTCCCATTGGCCATAGCATTGAATTCCTTTTCATTCCATGCTAATTTCTGACTGGATTTACAAAAAGCTACCCATTGATGCTGTAACTTAGCACCTTCAGATGCACAACAAAGTTCTCTCTACTGACAGCTATGATTGCAGCTAGGATCAAACCTTACCCCATCCTGGACAATGCAACTTCTCGAGTTTACACGTGTCTAATTATTATTTTACTGGTCCTTGCATGGGGATCCCTGTGGCACCTGAGAGGTCAAGGTAAGACATTTCCTGACTTCCTGACTTAAATTTTGATCAAGTCCTATATAAGAGAATTAGCTTCTTGGTCATTCCTAAGTCATAGGCGATCAATTTCTGCCAAGTAGTGTCACAGAAATACTGACAAGTTATTTGATTTAAACCAAGGCACAAACTCTAACTCAGGGTATAATCAACCCCCTAAACTAACTTTGCCGTGCTCTTATAGGTGCAAACTAACATTTAAATCATAGCTTAGACACTCTAGAGTTTGCACAGGCATGTGTTGACGGAGCCCCCCCTGGTTCAAAGACCGCGCCAAGAGGTTGAATACGGGCTTCGCCCGCATTCAACCGAAAATTTAAGCAGCCACCTTCTTCAAAAATCAGTCAGATATCAAAGCACAATGGAGCAGATGCAGACTAAACAATCTTGCTCAAGCAAATTCCATTCAGGCTGAGCCTCCCATTGGCCATAGCATTGAATTCCTTTTCATTCCATGCTAATTTCTGACTGGATTTACAAAAAGCTACCCATTGATGCTGTAACTTAGCACCTTCAGATGCACAACAAAGTTCTCTCTACTGACAGCTATGATTGCAGCTAGGATCAAACCTTACCCCATCCTGGACAATGCAACTTCTCGAGTTTACACGTGTCTAATTATTATTTTACTGGTCCTTGCATGGGGATCCCTGTGGCACCTGAGAGGTCAAGGTAAGACATTTCCTGACTTCCTGACTTAAATTTTGATCAAGTCCTATATAAGAGAATTAGCTTCTTGGTCATTCCTAAGTCATAGGCGATCAATTTCTGCCAAGTAGTGTCACAGAAATACTGACAAGTTATTTGATTTAAACCAAGGCACAAACTCTAACTCAGGGTATAATCAACGCCCCCTAAACTAACTTTGCCGTGCTCTTATAGGTGCAAACTAACATTTAAATCATAGCTTAGACACTCTAGAGTTTGCACAGGCATGTGTTGACGGAGCCCCCCTGGTTCAAAGACCGCGCCAAGAGGTTGAATACGGGCTTCGCCCGCATTCAACCGAAAATTTAAGCAGCCACCTTCTTCAAAAATCAGTCAGATATCAAAGCACAATGGAGCAGATGCAGACTAAACAATCTTGCTCAAGCAAATTCCATTCAGGCTGAGCCTCCCATTGGCCATAGCATTGAATTCGTTTTCATTTCATGCTAATTTCTGACTGGATTTACAAAAAGCTACCCACTGATGCTGTAACTTAGCACCTTCAGATGCACAACAAAGTTCTCTCTACTGACAGCTATGATTGCAGCTAGGATCAAACCTTACCCCATCCTGGACAATGCAACTTCTCGAGTTTACACGTGTCTAATTATTATTTTACTGGTCCTTGCATGGGGATCCCTGTGGCACCTGAGAGGTCAAGGTAAGACATTTCCTGACTTCCTGACTTAAATTTTGATCAAGTCCTATATAAGAGAATTAGCTTCTTGGTCATTCCTAAGTCATAGGCGATCAATTTCTGCCAAGTAGTGTCACAGAAATACTGACAAGTTATTTGATTTAAACCAAGGCACAAACTCTAACTCAGGGTATAATCAACGCCCCCTAAACTAACTTTGCCGTGCTCTTATAGGTGCAAACTAACATTTAAATCATAGCTTAGACACTCTAGAGTTTGCACAGGCATGTGTTGACGGAGCCCCCCTGGTTCAAAGACCGCGCCAAGAGGTTGAATACGGGCTTCGCCCGCATTCAACCGAAAATTTAAGCAGCCACCTTCTTCAAAAATCAGTCAGATATCAAAGCACAATGGAGCAGATGCAGACTAAACAATCTTGCTCAAGCAAATTCCATTCAGGCTGAGCCTCCCATTGGCCATAGCATTGAATTCCTTTTCATTCCATGCTAATTTCTGACTGGATTTACAAAAAGCTACCCATTGATGCTGTAACTTAGCACCTTCAGATGCACAACAAAGTTCTCTCTACTGACAGCTATGATTGCAGCTAGGATCAAACCTTACCCCATCCTGGACAATGCAACTTCTCGAGTTTACACGTGTCTAATTATTATTTTACTGGTCCTTGCATGGGGATCCCTGTGGCACCTGAGAGGTCAAGGTAAGACATTTCCTGACTTCCTGACTTAAATTTTGATCAAGTCCTATATAAGAGAATTAGCTTCTTGGTCATTCCTAAGTCATAGGCGATCAATTTCTGCCAAGTAGTGTCACAGAAATACTGACAAGTTATTTGATTTAAACCAAGGCACAAACTCTAACTCAGGGTATAATCAACCCCCCTAAACTAACTTTGCCGTGCTCTTATAGGTGCAAACTAACATTTAAATCATAGCTTAGACACTCTAGAGTTTGCACAGGCATGTGTTGACGGAGCCCCCCCTGGTTCAAAGACCGCGCCAAGAGGTTGAATACGGGCTTCGCCCGCATTCAACCGAAAATTTAAGCAGCCACCTTCTTCAAAAATCAGTCAGATATCAAAGCACAATGGAGCAGATGCAGACTAAACAATCTTGCTCAAGCAAATTCCATTCAGGCTGAGCCTCCCATTGGCCATAGCATTGAATTCCTTTTCATTCCATGCTAATTTCTGACTGGATTTACAAAAAGCTACCCATTGATGCTGTAACTTAGCACCTTCAGATGCACAACAAAGTTCTCTCTACTGACAGCTATGATTGCAGCTAGGATCAAACCTTACCCCATCCTGGACAATGCAACTTCTCGAGTTTACACGTGTCTAATTATTATTTTACTGGTCCTTGCATGGGGATCCCTGTGGCACCTGAGAGGTCAAGGTAAGACATTTCCTGACTTCCTGACTTAAATTTTGATCAAGTCCTATATAAGAGAATTAGCTTCTCGGTCATTCCTAAGTCATAGGCGATCAATTTCTGCCAAGTAGTGTCACAGAAATACTGACAAGTTATTTGATTTAAACCAAGGCACAAACTCTAACTCAGGGTATAATCAACCCCCTAAACTAACTTTGCCGTGCTCTTATAGGTGCAAACTAACATTTAAATCATAGCTTAGACACTCTAGAGTTTGCACAGGCATGTGTTGACGGAGCCCCCCCTGGTTCAAAGACCGCGCCAAGAGGTTGAATACGGGCTTCGCCCGCATTCAACCGAAATTTTAAGCAGCCACCTTCTTCAAAAATCAGTCAGATATCAAAGCACAATGGAGCAGATGCAGACTAAACAATCTTGCTCAAGCAAATTCCATTCAGGCTGAGCCTCCCATTGGCCATAGCATTGAATTCCTTTTCATTCCATGCTAATTTCTGACTGGATTTACAAAAAGCTACCCATTGATGCTGTAACTTAGCACCTTCAGATGCACAACAAAGTTCTCTCTACTGACAGCTGATTGCAGCTAGGATCAAACCTTACCCAATCCTGGACAATGCAACTTCTAGAGTTTACACGTGTCTAATTATTATTTTACTGGTCCTTACATGGGGATCCCTGTGGCACCTGAGAGGTCAAGGTAAGACATTTCCTGACTTCCTGACTTAAATTTTGATCAAGTCCTATATAAGAGAATTAGCTTCTTGGTCATTCCTAAGTCATAGGCGATCAATTTCTGCCAAGTAGTGTCACAGAAATACTGACAAGTTATTTGATTTAAACCAAGGCACAAACTCTAACTCAGGGTATAATCAACGCCCCCTAAACTAACTTTGCCGTGCTCTTATAGGTGCAAACTAACATTTAAATCATAGCTTAGACACTCTAGAGTTTGCACAGGCATGTGTTGACGGAGCCCCCCCTGGTTCAAAGACCGCGCCAAGAGGTTGAATACGGGCTTCGCCCGCATTCAACCGAAATTTTAAGCAGCCACCTTCTTCAAAAATCAGTCAGATATCAAAGCACAATGGAGCAGATGCAGACTAAACAATCTTGCTCAAGCAAATTCCATTCAGGCTGAGCCTCCCATTGGCCATAGCATTGAATTCCTTTTCATTCCATGCTAATTTCTGACTGGATTTACAAAAAGCTACCCATTGATGCTGTAACTTAGCACCTTCAGATGCACAACAAAGTTCTCTCTACTGACAGCTATGATTGCAGCTAGGATCAAACCTTACCCCATCCTGGACAATGCAACTTCTCGAGTTTACACGTGTCTAATTATTATTTTACTGGTCCTTGCATGGGGATCCCTGTGGCACCTGAGAGGTCAAGGTAAGACATTTCCTGACTTCCTGACTTAAATTTTGATCAAGTCCTATATAAGAGAATTAGCTTCTTGGTCATTCCTAAGTCATAGGCGATCAATTTCTGCCAAGTAGTGTCACAGAAATACTGACAAGTTATTTGATTTAAACCAAGGCACAAACTCTAACTCAGGGTATAATCAACGCCCCCTAAACTAACTTTGCCGTGCTCTTATAGGTGCAAACTAACATTTAAATCATAGCTTAGACACTCTAGAGTTTGCACAGGCATGTGTTGACGGAGCCCCCCCTGGTTCAAAGACCGCGCCAAGAGGTTGAATACGGGCTTCGCCCGCATTCAACCGAAAATTTAAGCAGCCACCTTCTTCAAAAATCAGTCAGATATCAAAGCACAATGGAGCAGATGCAGACTAAACAATCTTGCTCAAGCAAATTCCATTCAGGCTGAGCCTCCCATTGGCCATAGCATTGAATTCCTTTTCATTCCATGCTAATTTCTGACTGGATTTACAAAAAGCTACCCATTGATGCTGTAACTTAGCACCTTCAGATGCACAACAAAGTTCTCTCTACTGACAGCTATGATTGCAGCTAGGATCAAACCTTACCCCATCCTGGACAATGCAACTTCTCGAGTTTACACGTGTCTAATTATTATTTTACTGGTCCTTGCATGGGGATCCCTGTGGCACCTGAGAGGTCAAGGTAAGACATTTCCTGACTTCCTGACTTAAATTTTGATCAAGTCCTATATAAGAGAATTAGCTTCTTGGTCATTCCTAAGTCATAGGCGATCAATTTCTGCCAAGTAGTGTCACAGAAATACTGACAAGTTATTTGATTTAAACCAAGGCACAAACTCTAACTCAGGGTATAATCAACGCCCCCTAAACTAACTTTGCCGTGCTCTTATAGGTGCAAACTAACATTTAAATCATAGCTTAGACACTCTAGAGTTTGCACAGGCATGTGTTGACGGAGCCCCCCTGGTTCAAAGACCGCGCCAAGAGGTTGAATACGGGCTTCGCCCGCATTCAACCGAAAATTTAAGCAGCCACCTTCTTCAAAAATCAGTCAGATATCAAAGCACAATGGAGCAGATGCAGACTAAACAATCTTGCTCAAGCAAATTCCATTCAGGCTGAGCCTCCCATTGGCCATAGCATTGAATTCCTTTTCATTCCATGCTAATTTCTGACTGGATTTACAAAAAGCTACCCATTGATGCTGTAACTTAGCACCTTCAGATGCACAACAAAGTTCTCTCTACTGACAGCTATGATTGCAGCTAGGATCAAACCTTACCCCATCCTGGACAATGCAACTTCTCGAGTTTACACGTGTCTAATTATTATTTTACTGGTCCTTGCATGGGGATCCCTGTGGCACCTGAGAGGTCAAGGTAAGACATTTCCTGACTTCCTGACTTAAATTTTGATCAAGTCCTATATAAGAGAATTAGCTTCTTGGTCATTCCTAAGTCATAGGCGATCAATTTCTGCCAAGTAGTGTCACAGAAATACTGACAAGTTATTTGATTTAAACCAAGGCACAAACTCTAACTCAGGGTATAATCAACCCCCCTAAACTAACTTTGCCGTGCTCTTATAGGTGCAAACTAACATTTAAATCATAGCTTAGACACTCTAGAGTTTGCACAGGCATGTGTTGACGGAGCCCCCCCTGGTTCAAAGACCGCGCCAAGAGGTTGAATACGGGCTTCGCCCGCATTCAACCGAAAATTTAAGCAGCCACCTTCTTCAAAAATCAGTCAGATATCAAAGCACAATGGAGCAGATGCAGACTAAACAATCTTGCTCAAGCAAATTCCATTCAGGCTGAGCCTCCCATTGGCCATAGCATTGAATTCCTTTTCATTCCATGCTAATTTCTGACTGGATTTACAAAAAGCTACCCATTGATGCTGTAACTTAGCACCTTCAGATGCACAACAAAGTTCTCTCTACTGACAGCTATGATTGCAGCTAGGATCAAACCTTACCCCATCCTGGACAATGCAACTTCTCGAGTTTACACGTGTCTAATTATTATTTTACTGGTCCTTGCATGGGGATCCCTGTGGCACCTGAGAGGTCAAGGTAAGACATTTCCTGACTTCCTGACTTAAATTTTGATCAAGTCCTATATAAGAGAATTAGCTTCTTGGTCATTCCTAAGTCATAGGCGATCAATTTCTGCCAAGTAGTGTCACAGAAATACTGACAAGTTATTTGATTTAAACCAAGGCACAAACTCTAACTCAGGGTATAATCAACGCCCCCTAAACTAACTTTGCCGTGCTCTTATAGGTGCAAACTAACATTTAAATCATAGCTTAGACACTCTAGAGTTTGCACAGGCATGTGTTGACGGAGCCCCCCCTGGTTCAAAGACCGCGCCAAGAGGTTGAATACGGGCTTCGCCCGCATTCAACCGAAAATTTAAGCAGCCACCTTCTTCAAAAATCAGTCAGATATCAAAGCACAATGGAGCAGATGCAGACTAAACAATCTTGCTCAAGCAAATTCCATTCAGGCTGAGCCTCCCATTGGCCATAGCATTGAATTCCTTTTCATTCCATGCTAATTTCTGACTGGATTTACAAAAAGCTACCCATTGATGCTGTAACTTAGCACCTTCAGATGCACAACAAAGTTCTCTCTACTGACAGCTATGATTGCAGCTAGGATCAAACCTTACCCCATCCTGGACAATGCAACTTCTCGAGTTTACACGTGTCTAATTATTATTTTACTGGTCCTTGCATGGGGATCCCTGTGGCACCTGAGAGGTCAAGGTAAGACATTTCCTGACTTCCTGACTTAAATTTTGATCAAGTCCTATATAAGAGAATTAGCTTCTTGGTCATTCCTAAGTCATAGGCGATCAATTTCTGCCAAGTAGTGTCACAGAAATACTGACAAGTTATTTGATTTAAACCAAGGCACAAACTCTAACTCAGGGTATAATCAACCCCCTAAACTAACTTTGCCGTGCTCTTATAGGTGCAAACTAACATTTAAATCATAGCTTAGACACTCTAGAGTTTGCACAGGCATGTGTTGACGGAGCCCCCCTGGTTCAAAGACCGCGCCAAGAGGTTGAATACGGGCTTCGCCCGCATTCAACCGAAAATTTAAGCAGCCACCTTCTTCAAAAATCAGTCAGATATCAAAGCACAATGGAGCAGATGCAGACTAAACAATCTTGCTCAAGCAAATTCCATTCAGGCTGAGCCTCCCATTGGCCATATCATTGAATTCCTTTTCATTCCATGCTAATTTCTGACTGGATTTACAAAAAGCTACCCATTGATGCTGTAACTTAGCACCTTCAGATGCACAACAAAGTTCTCTCTACTGACAGCTATGATTGCAGCTAGGATCAAACCTTACCCCATCCTGGACAATGCAACTTCTCGAGTTTACACGTGTCTAATTATATTTTACTGGTCCTTGCATGGGGATCCCTGTGGCACCTGAGAGGTCAAGGTAAGACATTTCCTGACTTCCTGACTTAAATTTTGATCAAGTCCTATATAAGAGAATTAGCTTCTTGGTCATTCCTAAGTCATAGGCGATCAATTTCTGCCAAGTAGTGTCACAGAAATACTGACAAGTTATTTGATTTAAACCAAGGCACAAACTCTAACTCAGGGTATAATCAACGCCCCCTAAACTAACTTTGCCGTGCTCTTATAGGTGCAAACTAACATTTAAATCATAGCTTAGACACTCTAGAGTTTGCACAGGCATGTGTTGACGGAGCCCCCCTGGTTCAAAGACCGCGCCAAGAGGTTGAATACGGGCTTCGCCCGCATTCAACCGAAAATTTAAGCAGCCACCTTCTTCAAAAATCAGTCAGATATCAAAGCACAATGGAGCAGATGCAGACTAAACAATCTTGCTCAAGCAAATTCCATTCAGGCTGAGCCTCCCATTGGCCATAGCATTGAATTCCTTTTCATTCCATGCTAATTTCTGACTGGATTTACAAAAAGCTACCCATTGATGCTGTAACTTAGCACCTTCAGATGCACAACAAAGTTCTCTCTACTGACAGCTATGATTGCAGCTAGGATCAAACCTTACCCCATCCTGGACAATGCAACTTCTCGAGTTTACACGTGTCTAATTATTATTTTACTGGTCCTTGCATGGGGATCCCTGTGGCACCTGAGAGGTCAAGGTAAGACATTTCCTGACTTCCTGACTTAAATTTTGATCAAGTCCTATATAAGAGAATTAGCTTCTTGGTCATTCCTAAGTCATAGGCGATCAATTTCTGCCAAGTAGTGTCACAGAAATACTGACAAGTTATTTGATTTAAACCAAGGCACAAACTCTAACTCAGGGTATAATCAACGCCCCCTAAACTAACTTTGCCGTGCTCTTATAGGTGCAAACTAACATTTAAATCATAGCTTAGACACTCTAGAGTTTGCACAGGCATGTGTTGACGGAGCCCCCCTGGTTCAAAGACCGCGCCAAGAGGTTGAATACGGGCTTCGCCCGCATTCAACCGAAATTTTAAGCAGCCACCTTCTTCAAAAATCAGTCAGATATCAAAGCACAATGGAGCAGATGCAGACTAAACAATCTTGCTCAAGCAAATTCCATTCAGGCTGAGCCTCCCATTGGCCATAGCATTGAATTCCTTTTCATTCCATGCTAATTTCTGACTGGATTTACAAAAAGCTACCCATTGATGCTGTAACTTAGCACCTTCAGATGCACAACAAAGTTCTCTCTACTGACAGCTATGATTGCAGCTAGGATCAAACCTTACCCCATCCTGGACAATGCAACTTCTCGAGTTTACACGTGTATAATTATTATTTTACTGGTCCTTGCATGGGGATCCCTGTGGCACCTGAGAGGTCAAGGTAAGACATTTCCTGACTTCCTGACTTAAATTTTGATCAAGTCCTATATAAGAGAATTAGCTTCTTGGTCATTCCTAAGTCATAGGCGATCAATTTCTGCCAAGTAGTGTCACAGAAATACTGACAAGTTATTTGATTTAAACCAAGGCACAAACTCTAACTCAGGGTATAATCAACGCCCCCTAAACTAACTTTGCCGTGCTCTTATAGGTGCAAACTAACATTTAAATCATAGCTTAGACACTCTAGAGTTTGCACAGGCATGTGTTGACGGAGCCCCCCCTGGTTCAAAGACCGCGCCAAGAGGTTGAATACGGGCTTCGCCCGCATTCAACCGAAAATTTAAGCAGCCACCTTCTTCAAAAATCAGTCAGATATCAAAGCACAATGGAGCAGATGCAGACTAAACAGGCTTGCTCAAGCAAATTCCATTCAGGCTGAGCCTCCCATTGGCCATAGCATTGAATTCCTTTTCATTCCATGCTAATTTCTGACTGGATTTACAAAAAGCTACCCATTGATGCTGTAACTTAGCACCTTCAGATGCACAACAAAGTTCTCTCTACTGACAGCTATGATTGCAGCTAGGATCAAACCTTACCCCATCCTGGACAATGCAACTTCTCGAGTTTACACGTGTCTAATTATTATTTTACTGGTCCTTGCATGGGGATCCCTGTGGCACCTGAGAGGTCAAGGTAAGACATTTCCTGACTTCCTGACTTAAATTTTGATCAAGTCCTATATAAGAGAATTAGCTTCTTGGTCATTCCTAAGTCATAGGCGATCAATTTCTGCCAAGTAGTGTCACAGAAATACTGACAAGTTATTTGATTTAAACCAAGGCACAAACTCTAACTCAGGGTATAATCAACGCCCCTAAACTAACTTTGCCGTGCTCTTATAGGTGCAAACTAACATTTAAATCATAGCTTAGACACTCTAGAGTTTGCACAGGCATGTGTTGACGGAGCCCCCCTGGTTCAAAGACCGCGCCAAGAGGTTGAATACGGGCTTCGCCCGCATTCAACCGAAAATTTAAGCAGCCACCTTCTTCAAAAATCAGTCAGATATCAAAGCACAATGGAGCAGATGCAGACTAAACAATCTTGCTCAAGAAAATTCCATTCAGGCTGAGAATCCAATTGTCCATAGCATTGAATTCTTTTTCATTCCATGCTAATAACTGACTGGATTTACAAAAATCTACCAATTGATGCTGTAACTTATCACCTTCAGATTCACAACAAAGTTCTCTCTAATGACAGCTATGATTGCAGCTAGGATCAAACCTTACCCCATCCTGGACAATGCAACTTCTCGAGTTTACACGTGTCTAATTATTATTTTACTGGTCCTTGCATGGGGATCCCTGTGGCACCTGAGAGGTCAAGGTAAGACATTTCCTGACTTCCTGACTTAAATTTTGATCAAGTCCTATATAAGAATTAGCTTCTTGGTCATTCCTAAGTCATAGGCGATCAATTTCTGCCAAGTAGTGTCACAGAAATACTGACAAGTTATTTGATTTAAACCAAGGCACAAAACTCTAACTCAGGGTATAATCAACGCCCCCTAAACTAACTTTGCCGTGCTCTTATAGGTGCAAACTAACATTTAAATCATAGCTTAGACACTCTAGAGTTTGCACAGGCATGTGTTGACGGAGCCCCCCTGGTTCAAAGACCGCGCCAAGAGGTTGAATACGGGCTTCGCCCGCATTCAACCGAAAATTTAAGCAGCCACCTTCTTCAAAAATCAGTCAGATATCAAAGCACAATGGAGCAGATGCAGACTAAACAATCTTGCTCAAGCAAATTCCATTCAGGCTGAGCCTCCCATTGGCCATAGCATTGAATTCCCTTTTCATTCCATGCTAATTTCTGACTGGATTTACAAAAAGCTACCCATTGATGCTGTAACTTAGCACCTTCAGATGCACAACAAAGTTCTCTCTACTGACAGCTATGATTGCAGCTAGGATCAAACCTTACCCCATCCTGGACAATGCAACTTCTCGAGTTTACACGTGTCTAATTATTATTTTACTGGTCCTTGCATGGGGATCCTCTGTGGCACCCTGAGAGGCTCAAAGGTTAAGAAACCTTTCCACTGACTTCCTGACTTAAATTTTGATCAAGTCCTATAGAAGAGTAATTAGCAATTTCTTGGTCATGTCCTAAGTCATAGAGCGATCAATTTCTGCCAAGTAGTGTCACAGAAATTACTGAGCAAGTTATTTGATTTAGAGACAAGGCACAAACTCTAACTCAGGGTATAATCAACCGCCCCCTAAACATAACTTTGCCGTGCTCTTATAGGTGCTAGAACTAACGTTTTAAATCATAGCTTAGACACTCTAGAGTTTGCACAGGCATGTGTTGACGGAGCCCCCCCTGGTTCAAAGACCGCGCCAAGAGGTTGAATACGGGCTTCGCCCGCATTCAACCGAAAATTTAAGCAGCCACCTTCTTCAAAAATCAGTCAGATAT